>NC_088231.1:11286476-11426476 GCF_036934945.1 Oncorhynchus masou masou | reverse complement strand
TGTCAGATATGATATAACGGGATAATGGGCCGATCACACCTCACGCCAAATGATCCTGTAATCCCATCAGTGGTATCGATCAGGCCGTTTGATATCCGGGTGTCGTTAATGAATGTTTGACATAAAAACTGATCTAAAAACCCAGACGTCAAGCCTTTCCTCACCTTAGACCAGACTCCGACCCAGATTTATGTCAAAAGCATTACTGTCATTATCCACACTCTGGCTGATGCACTTAAAGTACTGCATCAAAGTGTGAAACAAACCCTTCTTTCTCATCTTCACTCCCGCTAAGGAATACAGTATGGAAGTGACAACTTAAATGGCAAAGAGATTGAAAACTCATTTTGAACAAAGTTTCAAGGGCCTGTCAATAAATGTAATTATGAAGCCCTTTTTACACCAGCAGTTGCCACTCTGTCTCAAAGAGTTCTCCCTATGGTGAGGTAGAATGGAAGCGTTTGGCTTCATAAATACATTAATCAGACCACAGAACCCCTCACACAGACCCCTCTCCTCTCCTTCCCCCGTTGAGAGACTCCTTTGTTTATTACTTTAAATAATGGCTGTGAGAGAGGAGTCCCTCCAGCCTCACCTATGACCCCTCCTGTCTGTCCCGTAGGCATAGGGGGTATAGTATGGTGAAGGGGGGGGGGGGGGGTGAAGTGGGACATAGGTGGGTGGAGAGGGTTGTAAGACACCCCTAGGGACCTCTGACTATAACACGTCCCAGAGCTCCGTGTTGTCTAAACTCAGCTAACTGTATTATATAAGAGGAAGTGTTCCTCCCCCAGAAAAAGAGGGTGTTAGAAAGAGACAGACGAGTGGAGTGATGGGTATCTGTTGAGAAAGAGAGTAAGAGAGAAATAAAGGTGGGGGTGGTAGCAGAGGGCAGAAGCTGTTTTTTAAAGAGCTGGTTGATTCCGTTCTGCCTGGGTGAGCTGGAGGTCACTGCTGGTGAGCGTCAAGGACACTCCCTCCTGTCCTCCTTCTCCCCACCCCACCTCTTTTAGCTTCTGTCTCTCTTCCCCCTCTTCTCCCTTTCCCTCCCCCACTCACTGATTGAATCGGTCTGTCTGTCTCCCCCTCTTGAGTAAGGGTTCAGTCTCAGGTTCATGTATCTAAACCCACACTAGCACACCATTTTTTTTAAAGCAATGTATTGGCCACTCAATAGTCATATGCTAGTAAGGCTGTTTTAATCAAGCCTCAGTCCCCCATCTACACCTTTAGACAGTCACTGTGTTAGTCCACCCCCGTGTGGCGCTGGTGCCTCAGAGAGGAGGTGACTGGGACTCTACTCTGCCGAATAACTCACTCAGAACAACGCTCTACTCCGCTCCTCCTCTCCTGCCCCAGAGGCTTTTGGGAAATGTGGAGTCAGCTGTTCTGACGAGGAGCTCTCGGGTGACTCGCCCGACTCCGTGACATGTGACAGGACAGGCCATCACGGGACCAGACACGGATGCTCGGGGAGGGAAAAGAGAGAGGGAGAGAAGGAAAGAGGGATAGGGAGAGACCAGAGAGGGAGAGGAGGGATGAGAGAGTGAGGATCGAGGAAAGAAATAGAGAGTCCGGAGGAGAGACGGCAGGAAGCGAGACGAGAGCGAACGGATGGAGAGAGCACAGAAAAGGGGAAGTCAGTGGGGGAGAGAGAGATAGATAGATGGATGAATACAGAGAAGGATGGATAGAAGTGAAGAGAAGAGAGAGGAGAACAGAGCAGTGGTAGTCAGGGGCGATAGAGGCAAAGAGAGGGGAGGAGGGGGTGGGTAGAAAGGGAGTAATGGTCTGAACTCACTAAAGGTGTGTGGGATGTATTTTAGAATGTATTGTTTTGAATTATAATGACCCAACCGAAGCCGGGCAGGCGGCTTGTCCGCTTTGTCGCTTAGCTCAATTAGAACGTGTCTTTATTTTTGGGATTTTATCGCTGGCTCTGTATTCACACAAAACATTCAACATGTAATTCATCCATTTTCTTCGAGCTCATTTGAAGAGGTAGCGAAGGGTTAAGGCTTTACCATACATCCTAAATTAGACCAATTCATCCACTTATGGAAACACAACATCGCGATCAGCAAAGATGATTGGAGATATGGACTATCCTGCGAGCGTATAGTCACTACTCTGGCCGTCCCGTCATTCCACCCGCCGAGCTCTGCTTGATCCGCCTGCCCGCGTCTGGTGAGTTTTCCGCTTTATCGAGACAGAGAGAGGTGGAGGTAGAGAGAGATGGAGCGAAGGAGTGTGTGCAGGCCGGGAAGAGCGGGGGGTGAGACGCTAAAGTCATGTATTAATCATTACTCCTTCCTGTGGGCTACTGTCAGAGGGCTGAGGGAGAGCAATGCCAGACGCAGAGCCACCAACATGATGCAGTATGTGCCTGTGGTCCTGTTCGAAACCGCTATCAGTCCATATCCATCCCTGCCTCCTTTTCTCCATTTGCACACTCACTCCATCCATCAGTAAGTGTAACTGGAACATGTTGCAGGGCCAGAGGGAATGACCGTTATACCTGGATCCATTAACCTCATAGTACTGTGTGTGTGTGTGTGTGTGTGTGTGTGTGTGTGTGTGTGTGTGTGTGTGTGTGTGTGTGTGTGTGTGTGTGTGTGTGTGTGTGTGTGTGTGTGTGTGTGTGTGTGTGTGTGTGTGTGTGTGTGTGTGTGTGTGTGTGTGTGTGTGCGTGCGTGCGTGCGTGCGCTGAGGTAGTGAATAGGGGCAGAGCAGCACCATAGTATTCCCAGAATTGTATGTCTGGAGACACAAAGCTTGTAGTTAATGGGTCTTGAAGGCTGAGTCATTGTGTGAGAACCGTCACACTTTTTCTCTTGGAGAGATATCAATGAAATGTGGTGAAAACACACGCAGTTGACTTCGAATCAAGACGCCATGAAACATTAGATCTCACAGCGGTTTTCCAGGCTTAATTGATGTAAATGAATAGAGTTGTCAAGGTTATGGGGAATAGAAAGACTATAATGGTTATCTATAGACTACACTGGCACCACTGATCTCTATGGTGGTGGGTTTTCATCCATAGATTAGTTTCAGGAAGTTAGACTCCCACTGGCAGTGGCACCACTGCTGTAATAGGTATGTCTCCAGATAACACTGGCACCACTGTTGGTCCCCCGTTGCTGCTATATAAGCCTCTACTCTTCTGGGAGGCTTTCCACTAGATGTTGGAACATTGCTGCGGGGATTTGCTTCCATTCAGCCACAAGCGCATTAGTAAGGTCGGGTACTGATGTTGGGCGATTAGGCCTGGCTTGCAGTCGGGGTTCCAATTCACCCCAAATGTGTTCAATGGGGTTGAGGTCAGGGCTCTGTGCAGGCTAGTCAAGTTCTTCCATACCGATCTCGACAAACCATTTCTGTATGGACCTCGCTTTGTGCATTGTCATACTGTAACAGGAAAGGACCTTCCCCAAACTTTTGCCACAAATTTGGAAGCACAGAGTGGTCTAGAATGTAATTGTATGCTGTAACATTAACATTTCCCTTCACTGGAACTAAGGGACTTAGCCCGAACCCTGAAAAACAGCCCCTTCTCCGCCAAACTTTACAGTTGGCACTATACATTTGGGCCGGTAGCGTTCTCCTGGCATCCGCCAAACCCAGATTCGTCCGTCGGACTGCCAGATGGTGAAGTGTGATTCATCACTCGAGAGAACGTGTTTCCACTGCTCCAGAGTCCAATGGTGGCGCGCTTTATACCACTCCAGCCGACGCTTGGCATTGCACATGGTGATCTTAGGCTTGTGTGCGGCAGCTCGGCCATAGAAACCCATTTCATGAAGCTCCCGACGAACAGTTATTGTGCTGACGTTGCTTCCAGAGGCAGTTTGTAACTCTGTAGTGAGTGTTGCAACTGAGGATAGACAATATTTACGCGCTACAAAGCTTCAGCCCTCGGCGGGTCCCGTTCTGTGAGCTTGTGTGGCCTACCACTTCGCATCTGAGCTGTTGTTGCTCCTAGACGTTTCCACTTCACAATAACAGCACCTACAGTTGACCGACAAACTGACTTCTTAGAAAGGTGGCATCTTTGTCGGTGCCACGTTGAAAGTCACTGAGCTCTTCAGTAAGGCCATTCTACTGCCAATGTTTGTCTATGGAGATTGCATAGCTGACTGAAATAGCAGAATCCACTCATTTTAAGGGTTTCCACATATTGTTGAAAATATAGTGTATGTTCAGGAGTACAAATTTGCTTAACAAGTCACATAAGTTGCATGGACGCACTCTGTGTGCAATAGTGTTTCACATGGTTTTTAAATGAGTACCTATTTTCTGTACCCCATACACAGAATTATATGTAAGGTCCCTCAGTCGAGCAGTGAATTTCAAACACAGATTCAACCACAAAGACAGGGAGGTTTTCAAATGCCTCGAAAAGAAGGGGACCTATTGGTAAAATATAAAATCAGATATTGAATATCCCTTTGAGCATGGTGAACTTATTAATAACACTTTGAATTGTGTATCAATACACCCAGTCACTACAAAGATACAGGCGTACTACCTAACTCAGTTGCCAGAGAGGAAGGAAACCAGTCAGGTATGCCAATGGTGACTTCTTAACAGTTACAGAGTTTAATGGCTGTGATAGGAGAAAACTGAGGATGGATCAACAACATCGTAGTTACTCCACAATGCTAACCTAATTGACAGAGGGGAAAGAAGGAAACCTGTACAGAATTAAAAGATTCCAAAACATTCATCCCGTTTGCAACAAGGCACTAAAGTAATACTGCAAAATGTGTGGCAAAGCAATTAACTTTCTGTCCTAAATCGTGACAAGAAAGTGTTCTGTTTGGGGCAAATCCAATACAACACATTACTGAGTGCCACTCTCAATATTTTCAAGCATAGTGGTGGTTACATCATGTTATGAGTATACTTGTAATCGTTAATTACTGGGGAGTTTTTCAAGATACAAATGAAACGGAATAGAGCTAAGCACAGGCCAAATCCTAGAGGAAAATCTGGTTCTGTCTGCTTTCCACCAGACACTGGGAGATGAATTCACCTGTCAGCAGGACAATAACCCAAGCCAAGAAGACTGTGCATGTGAATGTTCCTGAGTGGCCGAGTTACAGTTTTGACTTAAATATGCTTAAATCTATGGCAAGACCTGAAAATGGTTGTCTAGCAATGTTCAACAACCAATTTGACAGAGCTTGAAGAATTTTGAAAATAATCATGTTGAACAATCCAGGTGTGGAAAGTTCTTAGAGACGTACCCAGAAAGACTCACAACTGTAATCTACGCCAAAGGTTATTTTACAAAGTATTAACTCAGGGGTGTGAATACTTATGTAAATGGTATATTTATTGTGTGGGTGTTGGTGAATGGAAAAATGTGGAGTCAGGCGCAGGACACAGATATGAGTAATAGTCCGAAATTTACTCAAAATAAAAGTACTGTTCCAAACAAGGGAAAACACAATAATCCAGAGCACAAAAAACACCAACCCACATGACAAACAATAACACACCAAACAGAGAGGTAAGCCAGAGGGTTAAATAAGGAACATAATTAATGGGATGGAAACCAGGTGTGTATGATAAAAACAAAACGAAAATGAAACATGGATCGGTGGTGACTAGAAAGCCGGTGATGTTGACCGCCGAACGCCGAACGCCGCCCGAACAAGGAGAGGGACCAACTTCGGTAGAAGTCTTGACAGTAGGAAATCCACAGACAGGTGTGACCACAGTCGTAGTGGAATGGGAAGGGGCTGTAATTTCCCTCTAGGCAGGTGTCTAGGTGCCTTGCACTGTGCGCACACCGAGCAGGAGGAAACATAAACCCTCACGTCCTTAGCTAACGTGGGCCACCAGTACTTCCCAGCAAGACAGTGCTCTTTCCGACCGATGCCAGGATGACCTGAGGAGGGTGACGTGTGGGCCCAACAGATCAAACGATCGCGGACATCAGACGGAATGTACAGATGGCCAACTGGACACTGGGTGGGAGTGGCCTCTGTAACACCCGTGACGTCCACCTCCCATACCACCGGTGCCACCAGACAAGAAGCTGGAGTTATGGGAGTGGGACCCGTGGACCACTCCTCCGTGTCATACATCCGGGACAGTGCATCTGCCTTAACGTTCTGAGAACCTGGTCTGTAGGATAAAGACAAAACTAAACGAAAATGAAACATGGATCGGTGGTGACTAGACAGCCGGTGACGTCGACCGCGGAACGCCGCCCGAAGGAGAGGGACCAACTTCGGCAGAAGTCGTGACATTTCTGAATTTAATTTTCAATACATTTGAAAACAATTCCAAAAACATGTTTTCACTTCATCATTACAGGTTATTGTGTGTAGATGGGTGAGAAAAACATATATTTAATACATGTTTAATTCAGGGTGTAACACAACAAAATGTGTAATAAGTCTAGGGGTATGAATCCTTTCTGAAGGCACTGACCAGGAGACGTGGTTAGTTTGGTTTCTACACGTTTCTGAGAAGTGGAGAGACATCTCCCACGACAGGCGGAGAACTAGGATCTCCAGGTTGAAGGAAGGCAGCACTCTATTCAGCACATGTACTCTAAAACACACACACACGTTGCATAGGCATGCACACAGGCAGGCCGACATGCACGCGCACACACAGACACACACTTTCACTTGCACGTCGAGGGCTTACATCACCACTTAAGTTCGATTTAATATTTCAAGGAATCCTGACACTCAGTTTTAATAAACCTACGGAGAGCACTATCACATTAAAAGGATAGTTCACCCACATTACAAAATGACATATTGGTTTCCTTACCCTCTAAGCATTCTAAGGGCAAGGTATAGCAGCATGCTTTACATTTAGTATTCATGGTACAAATCCCTTTCAAGTCATGGTACCAATGTTAGCATTTTTCGAGCATGATGTCCAAATCCAAAGTATCTAATATTGATTGTGAAGCTTAACAAAGTCACTAATAGATGATCTTAGATGATGCGTGAAAATTACTAATATCTGTCCCATAAGTTGAATGTAATTTGTGCCACAAATGCTAAAAGGATGGCATGTGGAAACAGTGACAGGCAAACTAAACCAAAGCAACGATTGCTGTCATACCTCGTCCATAGAATGTAATGAAACCAACGTGCCATTTTGTCATGTGGGCGAACTGTCCCTTTAAGTAGAGGTCATTGGAATCGCATGTATGTATATAAGAGTGTTCTTAAATAGGAATATAAAGTGGATTCAACCTTATTTTCATAGCACTCAATAACGCTGAATAAGGTTGAGTTGAGTCACGATCTTAGACGCTGGCCATGTGGGTGTGTGAATTTTTCTTTATTTTTACTATTTTCTACATTGTAGAATAATAGTGAAGACATCAAAACTATGAAATCTATTTTATATTTGAGATTCTTCTAAGTAGCCACCCTTTGCCTTGATGGCAGTTTTGCACATGAGGTTAGTCACCTGGAATGCATTTCAATTAACAGGTGTGCCTTGTTAAATGTTCATTTGTGGAATTTCTTTCCTTAATGCGTTTGAGCCAATCAGTTGTGTTGTGACAAGGTAGGGGTGGTATACAGAAGTAAATGTCCAAGTACATAATATGGCAAGAACAGCTCAAATAAGCAAAGAGAAACAACAGTCCATCATTACTTTAAGACATGAATGTTAGTCAATCCAGAAAATGTCAAGAACTTTGAATGTTTCTTCAAGTGCAGTTGCAAAAACTCTATGATGAAACTGGCTCTCATGAGAACCACCACAGGAAGGAAGACCCAGAGTTACCTCTGCTGCAGAGGATAAGTTCATTAGAGTTACCAGCCTCAGAAATTGCAGCCTAAATAAATGCTTCACTGAGTTCAAGTAACAGACACATCTCAACAACAACGGTTCAGAGGAGACTGTGTGAATCAGGCCTTCATGGTCAAATTGCTGCAAAGAAACCACTCCTAAAAGGACACCGATAAGAAGAAGAGACTTGAAGAAGAGACTTGCTTGGGCTAAGAAACACGAACAATGGACATTAGACTGGTGGAAATCTGTCCTTTGGTATGATGAGTCCAAATTTGCGATTTTTGTTTCAAACCGCTGTGTGTTTGTGAGACGCAGAGTAGGTGAACAGATGATCTCCGCATGTGTGGTTCCCACCGTGAAGCATGGAGGAGGAGGTGTGATGGTGTGGGGGTGCTTTGCTGGTGACACTGTCTGTGATTTATTAGAATTCAAGGCACACTTAACCAGCATGGCTACCACAGCATTCTGCAGCAATACGCCATCCCATCTGGTTTGCGCTTAGTGGGACTATCATTTGTTTTTCATCAGGACAATGACCCAAAACACACCTCCACACACCTCCACAATCACCCAACCTTAACCCAATTGAGAGGATTTGGGATGAGCTGGACTGCAGAGTGAAGGAAGAGCAGCCAACACGTGCTCAGCATATGTGGGAACTCCTTCAAGACTGTTAGAAAATCATTCCAGGTGAAGCTGGTTGAGAGAATGCCAAGAGTGTGCGAAGCTGTCATCAAGGCAAAGGGTGGCTACTTTGAAAAATCTAAAATATATATTGATTTGTTTAACACTTCTGTGGTTACTACATGATTCCATATGTGTTATTTCATAGTGTTGATGTCTTCCCTATTATTCTACAATGTAGAAAATAGTAAAACATTTACAAAAACACTGGAATGAGGTGCATCCAAACTTTTGACTGGTTGTGTGTGTGTGTGTGTGTGTGTGTGTGTGTGTGTGTGTGTGTGTGTGTGTGTGTGTGTGTGTGTGTGTGTGTGTGTGTGTGTGTGTGTGTGTGTGTGTGAGAGAGAGAGAGAGCTGTACCACAGTAGACATACTATACAGTATACACTATACAGAATACAGTATTCAGTATACAGGATACAGTATTCCCAGCCGGTGTGTTCTGGGGTCACCACCATAACCTGTTTAGGTGTAGCTTTTAGCAGGTCTGGGATCAGGGGTCCACTCATCCCATTACTTTACTGAACCTGTTAGGGGCGTCCATTGGAGGATTAGTTACTGCATGGCCACAGGGTCACTCTGAAGGCAACACACATATACACGCACGCACGCAGTCACACACACACACACACACACACACACACACACACACACACACACACACACACACACACACACACACACACACACACACGCATGCACACACACACACACACACACACACACACCACAGGGAGGGTTGAAGTGGAGCTTTTCTTAAGGGCCTAAACTGACAGATGCTCCTCTTTAAACAGGCTGAGACATCATCACATCAACCCTGAGTAAGCACTTTTTAATGGGCCCTGAAATCCCCACACCACCAGGGACCAGTCCAGTCACTGGACGTGTTGAGGGAAAGCTGCTGTAACACAAAACAGGTTTCTTCTATCTCTCTGTGAGTTTGTAAAGAGGCTCAAACAGACGTTGATATTTCCCACTAGGATCTTGTCCCGGCAACACTTGGGTTTTTTGGCAGCGACGCTCAATGTCATATGGCGCCATCTGAATGTGTGATTATTCCAGGCTTCGATAACGAAGAACTGTTTAGTGCCTGATGCTAATAGGTTATGAGGAAGAGGCCTGGGCCAAGCGCCTGAGCTAACAGAAAAACATGTCGGCGAGCTATTCGGCAATCTGTGTCTCTCTGCTCTGGCAAAGCCATGATGCCAGGTCACGAATCAGAATTGAACATTTCTAATCTCCGCTGTCAATAAAAAGAGGGATCTAAAATATCCCCTCCAACCATTGGCAGTTTGTACCGTTCAGTCATTGTCATATTTTATATTGGTATCAATTAAAAAATATTACCACAGAAAAAATGGGGATCCATGAACCAAAACGACAACTTGAGGGGATAAGTACATTTTTCATTGATGAGCATCAGTGTGTTTACGTGTATTAGAAATGTCAATAATAGCCCACGGCAACCAATCCCCAACATGAAAGTGTGGAATTATGCAAATGCTGATATTTCCAGTGAGCTAGTTAATTTGCTGAAGAAAATGGGGAATGTTATAGGGAGGAAGAGACTCCGATGAAGTTTTGAAAGAGAGGGAAAGCGAGAGTTTTAAGGGGGTGTTAAGTTAACCACCCTGTTGTAATTATCAGGATTACCACCCGCTGAGGTTTTTGAGGGCATCGTGATGACGGAAATACGACCTTATGAAGAGGTGATTATTAGCGTTGGTAGCATTAGCGGCTCCTTCCTGCTTCTTCATATTTGATCTGGGGAATAGGGGACGGAAAAGTACTGCAGACTCAGGGGATTAGTGTCAACGGAGGGAATCAGAAGATCCAGGAGAAACTGTCCGGAAGTCCGGAAGCCCAAAGCAATACAACACTACAGCCTAGAGTGACCTACTGCTGGATGACAGCTTTGCTATTCTCTGGTCTGGACTGGTTCACTAACACAGGGGACTGGAATAGGAAGTGTTACTGTTGTCCCCTGTGTTAAGACACACGCTTGAATACACATTTACAAAAACATCTCTCTCCAGGGTGGTGGCGTGTGTGGGTAGAACACTCCATCTCTCTCCAGGGTGGTGGTGTGTGTGGGTAGAACACTCCATCTCTCTCCAGGGTGGTGGTGTGTGTGGGTAGAACACTCCATCTCTCTCAAGGGTGGTAATGTGTGTGTGGGTAGAACACTCCATCTCTCTCCAGGGTGGTGGTGTGTGTGGGTAGAACACTCCATCTCTCTCAAGGGTGGTAATGTGTGTGTGGGTAGAACACTCCATCTCTCTCCAGGGTGGTGGTGTGTGTGGGTAGAACACTCCATCTCTCTCAAGGGTGGTAATGTGTGTGTGGGTAGAACACTCCATCTCTCTCCAGGGTGGTGGCGTGTGTGGGTAGAACACTCCATCTCTCTCCAGGGTGGTGGTGTGTGTGGGTAGAACACTCCATCTCTCTCCAGGGTGGTGGTGTGTGTGGGTAGAACACTCCATCTCTCTCCAGGGTGGTAATGTGGGTGTGGGTAGAACACTCCATCTCTCTCCAGGGTGGTGGTGTGTGTGTGTAGAACACTCCATCTCTCTCAAGGGTGGTAATGTGTGTGTGGGTAGAACACTCCATCTCTCTCCAGGGTGGTGGTGTGTGTGGGTAGAACACTCAATCTCTCTCCAGGGTGGTGGTGTGTGGGTAGAACACTCCATCTCTCTCCAGGGTGGTGGTGTGTGTGGGTAGAACACTCCATCTCTCTCAAGGGTGGTAATGTGTGTGTGGGTAGAACACTCCATCTCTCTCCAGGGTGGTGGTGTGTGTGGGTAGAACACTCCATCTCTCTCCAGGGTGGTGGTGTGTGTATAGAACAAGCCATCTCTCTCCAGGGTGGTGGTGGTGTGTGGGTAGAACACTCCATCTCTCTCCAGGGTGGTGGTGTGTGTGCGTAGATCACTCCATCTCTCTCAAGGGTGGTAATGTGTGTGTGGGTAGAACACTCCATCTCTCTCCAGGGTGGTGGTGTGTGTGGGTAGAACACTCAATCTCTCTCCAGGGTGGTGGTGTGTGGGTAGAACACTCCATCTCTCTCCAGGGTGGTGGTGTGTGTGGGTAGAACACTCAATCTCTCTCCAGGGTGGTGGTGTGTGGGTAGAACACTCCATCTCTCTCCAGGGTGGTGGTGTGTGTGGGTAGAACACTCCATCTCTCTCAAGGGTGGTAATGTGTGTGTGGGTAGAACACTCCATCTCTCTCCAGGGTGGTGGTGTGTGTGGGTAGAACACTCCATCTCTCTCCAGGGTGGTGGTGTGTGTATAGAACAAGCCATCTCTCTCCAGGGTGGTGGTGGTGTGTGGGTAGAACACTCCATCTCTCTCCAGGGTGGTGGTGGTGTGTGGGTAGAACACTCCATCTCTCTCCAGGGTGGTGGTGTGTGTGGGTAGAGCAGGTTGATGGAGGTCTGATTCTGTACAGAAGGTGCAGAGGTGGTTCCACACTGACTGTGTCATATCCTCAAGCTGCTACAGTCACACACACACTCACACACACACATACACACACACACACACACACACACACACACACACACACCACCAGCACCACCAAGCTCCGAGCACCCACTCTGGCACGGCAGCTCACTCTGGCACGGCAGTCCACTTCTCTTTTATCATTATGTGATTAGTTAAAAGCCTCAGTCACTCGCTGAACCACTCTGCTATTATGGAAGAACTGAATCCACTTCCCTTCTCACCCCTGTCAGCTGAGAGAGAGATAAGAGAGAGAGAAGATGGAGGGAGAGAAGAGAGAGAACATGGAGAGAGAGAAAGAGAGGGAGAGATTGAGAAAGCGAGACAGGTAGAGAGAGAGAGAGAGAGAGAGAGAGAGAGAGAGAGAGAGAGAGAGAGAGATCACTGGCAGTGTAACATGCCTTGAAGGCATTTATGGCCCCTAGGAGTTGTTCCTCCTGCCTAGTCTGCAGAAACATACTCCAATCCATATACAACTTCCCAAAACCCGCCTCAAACACACACTACCCCCTGTCCCAACACGTAGCCAGGGTTTCACCCAGCCTCTCCCGGCCCCACAGCCCTTTCTGTTTAACTGTAAGGTAACTGTAGATGTTGTCTTTTACGACAGCTATTGTCACAGTGACAGTGGGAGTCAGCATCTGTTGCTGTGACTCACAGGTGAAAAGTTCACCGCTCCATCTCTGTTTGTAATGCTATACCTCCCTAGTCCTACAATAACTTAGTAGAACACAAACACATGGAGAAGAGTGAGAGACCAGGGGAGATAGAGGAGGGGATGGAGAATGAGAAAGAGAGAGATATAGATATAGGGGGAGAGGAAAAGAAAGGGACGTGAAGGGGAAATTGGTAGAGAGGGAGGAGAAAAAGATGGGAGAGGGAGAAAGAATGAAAGAATGGGAGAAAGAGAGAGGATGAAAGGGGGAGAGAATGGGAGAGAGAGATGGAGAAAGGAAGAATGAAAGAGGTGGAGAGAGATGGAGAAAGATCAAAAGAGGGGGAGAGAGAGATGGAGAAAGACAGAATGAAAGAGGGGGAGAGAGAGATGGAGAAAGATCAAAAGAGGGGGATAGAGAGAGAGAAAGAAAGAAAGAATAAAAGAGGGGGAGAGAGAGAAAGAAATAATAAAAGAGGGAGAGAGAGATGGAGAAAGATCAAAAGAGGGGGAGAGAGATGGAGAAAGATCAAAAGAGGGGGAGAGAGAGAAAGAAAGAATAAAAGAGGGGGAGAGAGAGAGAAAGAAAGAATAAAAGAGGGGGAGAGAGAGAGAAAGAAAGAATAAAAGAGGGGGAGAGAGAGAGAAAGAAAGAATAAAAGAGGGGGAGAGAGATGGAGAAAGCTCAAAAGAGGGGGAGAGAGAGAGAAAGAAAGAATAAAAGAGGGGGAGAGAGATGGAGAAAGCTCAAAAGAGGGGGAGAGAGAGAGAAAGAAAGAATAAAAGAGGGGGAGAGAGAGAGAAAGAAAGAATAAAAGAGGGGGAGAGAGAGTGAAAGAAAGAATAAAAGAGGGGGAGAGAGAGAGAGAGAAAGAATAAAAGGGGAGAGAGATGGAGAAAGCTCAAAAGAGGGGGAGAGAGAGAAAGAAAGAATAAAAGAGGGGGAGAGAGAGAGAAAGAAAGAATAAAAGAGGGGGAGAGAGAGAGAAAGAAAGAATAAAAGAGGGGGAGAGAGATTGAGAAAGCTCAAAAGAGGGGGAGAGAGAGAGAAAGAAAGAATAAAAGAGGGGGAGAGAGATGGAGAAAGCTCAAAAGAGGGGGAGAGAGAGAGAAAGAAAGAATAAAAGAGGGGGAGAGAGAGAGAAAGAAAGAATAAAGGGGGGAGAGAGAGAAAGAAAGAATAAAAGAGGGGGAGAGAGAGAGAGAGAAAGAATAAAAGAGGGGGAGAGAGAGAGAGAGAAAGAATAAAAGAGCGGGAGAGAGATGGAGAAAGCTCAAAAGAGGGGGAGAGAGAGAGAGAGAAAGAAAGAATAAAAGAGGGGGAGACTCCTACAGAGGAGCACACATGTATAGCTGTAGTCTTAACCGAGTCCCTTCCCAGCTTGTTATGTTAACAGTTCCCATACAATCTGGGGATGTTTGATGGAGAAGGCTGTACGTTTTAAAGGAGACTGTCCCTGGGGCAGGGCAATACCATATAGTGAGTATAGTGGGAAGGAGAGCTGAGGCCCTGTATCGCGCACCTTTCATCTGGAAGACCATTTGGCAGTTGGCAGCTGAACAGCGTGTGTGGGGACGGGTGTGTAAGTCAGGGTGTGTGTGTGCGTGCGTGCCTGTGTGCGTATGTCCATCATGGCAGTTTCTACACTCGGTGGAACCACAGGGAGCAAGGAAAGTTAATTTTACCCAGTTAACTCCAAGTGAAATGTAGTCGCCCTGAAAAGCACAGAGATCTTAGCCCCATTGGAAGGTTTTATTTGGGGTTGTTCCGTTCACCCTCTGTCCACTTACTGGATCAATCAAGCGGAACGTGTTTGGGCGATGAGGCTGAGGAGCGAGGAGGGCTCTGTGGAGTAGTCGTTTTCCTTTTAATTCTCTCTCTCTCACTCTGTCCCACTATCTTTCTACGTCACTCTCCCAAGATGGATTTCTCTCCATTAAAGTGGCATGAGAGAGGGTAGGATGACACACACACACACACACACACACACACACGAACACACACACACACACACGTCTGTGTCAGCGTGATCCAAGGGGGGATGGCCTTTGGATAGAGAGCAAGCACTAAAGCACACTTCTACTTAGCGCTTGAGCAAGACTGCACTTAGAGAGAGACAGAGGGGGCAACTTAACACACATTTAACCTTACAGTGTAAACGAACCCCAAAAATCCATTCCTTTTACTTTCTTTTTTTCTTATCCCTTCTCGCTCTCTCCTTTCTCTCTCTCCACCCTGTCAGACATTTTTACACAATATCTTTGATGGGACTAGAGCGGAGTGCCAGTTGGATTTAGGAACGAGAGGGAGATGGAGAGAGGGAATGCCTAGGGGCTAACAGCAGAGACGGAGGACGCCAAAAAAAGAGTCCCTCTGATTGTTTTTGTGGGGTTGTCAGTGTTCTCTTAATGTCAGTCTCCTAATGGTTTACAGTCAAGGGAACATTACATGGGTCTGCCTCTGTGTCTTAATGGAGAGGTTCCATTGCCTCGTAATGGACAATTCTACAGTAACAGAATGGTGCTGAGTCTCAGATTTTTCACTTTAAAATATATGCCCCAAACAAACACGAACATTGCAAAGTTAAACAAAGCATAGAACTCCATGCACAAGGACGACTTAAAAAATAAATCTAACAGAAGCACATTTACTTGAAGAACAGTGTGATGCAAAGTAACAGAATGACGCCCCAAACAGCACAGAACGTTATTCTGTTACCAAACTTTGCATCGCACTTTTCTTCAAGTAAATGTGTTTTTGTCACATTTTCTGTGAACATGTTTAAAAGTGGTACTCGTGCATAGAGTTGCTGTATGGTTTGTTTCACTTTGCAGTGATTGATTTTAGTTTGACAAACATTATAAAGTGAAGAAATTGAGTCCCAGCTTAATTCTGTTGCCGTGGAATTGCCCTAATGTAAGGAACCATATGAACCTGGGGACTTGGCAACACCAAACCACATTAGCAGCTGCCTGCCATTCATCTTGGTTTAATATTCTGGAAAGTTACTGCCACTCAAGTACACTGCTTTTTTTCTCTTTCTTATTTTCTTTTTTTGCTTTTTGACATGGCTCACTGTACTTCATTACATGACCTGTTTCCCTTTCTCTCTCACCCTCTTTCTTTCTTTCTTTCCTTCTTTCTCTCTTTCTTTCTCTCTTTCTTTCTTTCTTTCTCTCTTTCTTTCTTTCTCTCTTTCTATCTTTCTCTCTCCCCCTCTTTCTTTCTTTCTCTCTTTCTTTCTCTCTTTCTCTTTCTTTCTCTCTTTCTTTCTTTCTCTCTTTCTTTCTTCCTCTCTCTTTCTTTCTTTCTCTCTCTTTCTTTCTTTCTTTCTCTCTCTTTCTTTCTTTCTTTCTTTCTCTTTCTATTTATTTCTCTCTTTTTTTCTTTCTCTCTTTCTTTCTTTCTTTCTTTCTCTCTTTCATTTACATTTACATTTAAGTCATTTAGCAGATGCTCTTATCCAGAGCGACTTACACTTTCCTTCTCTCTCTATCTTTCTCTCTTTCCTTCTCTCTCTATCTTTCTCTCTTTTCTTCTCTCTCTCTTTCTTTCTTTCTCTCTTTCTCTCTCTCTTTCTCTCTCTCTCTCTCTCTCTCTCTTTCTTTCTTTCTTTCTTTCTTTCCTTTTCTATTTATTTCCCTCTCTCTTTCTTTCTTTCTTTCTTTCTTTCTTTCTTTCTTTCTCTCTCTCTTTCTCTTTCTTTCTCTCTTTCTTTCTTTCTTTCTCTCTCTTTCTCTTTCTTTCTCTCTTTCTCTTTCTTTCTCTCTTTCTTTCTTTCTTTCTTTCTCTTTCTTTCTCTTTCTATTTATTTATTTCTCTCTCTCTCTTTCTTTATTTCTTTCTTTCTCTTTCTATTTCTTTCTCTCTTTTTCTCTTTCTTTCTCACTCTTTCTCTCTATCTTTATTTCTTTATATTATTTCCTTTCTTGTGAAAGGTGCTGCAGTGTGATGTATTTGTCCTTCTTCTCTCTTTCTCTTTCTTTCTCTCTTTCTTTCTTTCTTTCATTCTTTCTTTCTCTCTCTCTTTCTTTCTCTTTCTTTCTTTCTTTCTTTCTTTCTTTCTTTCTCTCTCTCTCTCGCTCTCTTTCTTTCTCTTTCTATTTATTTATCTTTATTTCTTTATATTATTTCCTTTCTTGTGAAAGGTGCTGCAGTGTGATGTATTTGTCCTTCTTTATCTTCTAGTGTTCTCTGTTTTTCACGGTGTGTGGAGAGACATGGGACCGTTAGTGGTTACCACGGTGTGTGGAGAGACATGGGACCGTTAGTGGTTACCACGGTGTGTGGGGAGACATGGGACCGTTAGTGGTTACCACGGTGTGTGGAGAGACATGGGACCGTTAGTGGTTACCACGGTGTGTGGAGAGACATGGGACCGTTAGTGGTTACCACGGTGTGTGGAGAGACATGGGACCGTTAGTGGTTACCACGGTGTGTGGAGAGACATGGGACCGTTAGTGGTTACCACGGTGTGTGGAGAGACATGGGACCGTTAGTGGTTAGCATTTGAAGGGCTTTCGACTTTCGACTTTTGTAAATGTACACACACAGCTGGCACAGCCTGGCTTAAAGCAACCAGTACCCTAATTGAAACACTATATGTGTTTATAACCCCGTCCCCTCCTCTGTCCCCGCAGGCTCCCGGTAATGTCTTTCCAATGTGTGTGTGTGTGTGTGTGTGTGTGTGTGTGTGTGTGTGTGTGTGTGTGTGTGTGTGTGTGTGTGTGTGTGTGTGTGTGTGTGTGCACGCGCATGCATGTGTGCTTGTGTGTGATTAGGTTTCTACAGTATTGGACTTGACAGTTGTGTGGGTGTGAGCATGTATTTCAGGTTGTCTGGTCGCCCATATGCTGAATATATATATACACACACACACACACACACACACACACACTGACAAAGCACACAGAGAAAGGAACTAATGGGAATATATGGATAAATGCAGTTGAAGTCGGAAGTTTACATACACTTAGGTTGGAGTCATTAAAACTCTTTTTTCAACCACACTATAAATTCTTGTTAACAAACTATAGGTTTGGCAAGTCGGTTAGGACATCTACTTTGTGCAGGACACAAGTCAATTTTCCAACAATTGTTTACAGACAGATTATTTCATTTATAATTCACTGTATCACAATTCCAGTGGGTCAGAAGTTTACATAAACTAAGTTGACTGTGCCTCTAAACAGCTTGGAAAATTCCAGAAAATGATGTCATGGCTTTAGAAGCTTCTGATTGTCTGAGTCAATTGGAGGTGTACCTGCGGATGTACAGTGCCTTGCGAAAGTATTCGGCCCCCTTGAACTTTGCGACCTTTTGCACACCAGGCAGGTCCGAGATACTGTTGTGAAGAAGTTTAAAGCCGGATTTGGATACAAAAAGATTTCCCAAGCTTTAAACATCCCAGGGAGCACTGTGCAGGCAATAATATTGAAATGGAAGGAGTATCAGACCACTGCAAATCTACCAAGACCTGGCCGTCCCTCTAAACTTTCAGCTCATACAAGGAGAAGACTGATCAGAGATGCAGCCAAGAGGCCCATGATCACTCTGGATGAACTGCAGAGATCTACAGCTGAGGTGGGAGACTCTGTCCATAAGACAACAATCAGTCATATATTGCACAAATCTGGCCTTTATGGAAGAGTGGCAAGAAGAAAGCCATTTCTTAAAGATATCCATAAAAAGTGTTGTTTAAAGTTTGCCACAAGCCACCTGGGAGACACACCAAACATGTGGAAGAAGGTGCTCTGGTCAGATGAAACCAAAATTGAACTTTTTGGCAACAATGCAAAACGTTATGTTTGGCGTAAAAGCAACACAGCTCATCACCATGAACACACCATCCCCACTGTCAAACATGGTGGTGGCAGCATCATGGTTTGGGCCTGCTTTTCTTCAGCAGGGACAGGGAAGATGGTTAAAATTGATGTGAAGATGGATGGAGCCAAATACAGGACCTTCTGGAAGAAAACCTGATGGAGTCTGCAAAAGACCTGAGACTGGGACGGAGATTTGTCTTCCAACAAGACAATGATCCAAAACATAAAGCAAAATCTACAATGGAATGGTTCAAAAATAAACATATCCAGGTGTTAGAATGGCCAAGTCAAAGTCCAGACCTGAATCCAATCGAGAATCTGTGGAAAGAACTGAAAACTGCTGTTCACAAATGCTCTCCATCCAACCTCACTGAGCTCGAGCTGTTTTGCAAGGAGGAATGGGAAAAAATTTCAGTCTCTCGATGTGCAAAACTGATAGAGACATACCCCAAGCGACTTACAGCTGTAATCGCAGCAAAAGGTGGCGCTACAAGTATTAACTTAAGGGGGCTGAATAATTTTGCACGCCCAATTTTTCAGTTTTTGATTTGTTAAAAAAGTTTGAAATATCCAATAAATGTCGTTCCACTTCATGATTGTGTCCCACTTGTTGTTGATTCTTCACAAAAAAATACAGTTTTATATCTTTATGTTTGAAGCCTGAAATGTGGCAAAAGGTCGCAAAGTTCAAGGGGGCCGAATACTTTCGCAAGGCACTGTATTTCAAGGCCTACCTTCAAACTCAGTGCCTCTTTGCTTGACATCATGGGGAAATCAAAATAAATCATTCAAGACCCCTTGAAAAAAAATGTAGACCTCCACAAGTCTTTTTCATCCTTGGGAGCAATTTCCAAACGCCAAAGTCCATCTGTACAAACAATAGTATGCAACTATAAACACCATGGACCATGCAGCCGTCATACCGCTCAGGAAGGAGACGTATTCTGTCTCCTAAAGATGAACGTACTTTGGTGCGAAAGTGCAAATCAAACCCAGGACTACAGCAAAGGACCTTGTGAAAATGCGGAGGAAACAGGTACAAAAGTATCTATATCCACAATAAACAAATCCTATATCGACATAACCTGAAAGGCCGCTCAGCAAGGAAGAAGCCACTGCTCCAAAAGCGCCATAAAAAAGCCCAACTACGTTTTGGAACTGCACATGGGGACAAAGATCGTACTTTTTGGAGAAATGTCCTCTGGTCTGATGAAACAAAACTGTTTGGAGGAAAAAAGGGAGGCTTGCAAGCCAAAGAACACCATCCCAACTGTGAAGCATGGGGGTGGCAGCATCATTTCGTGGGGGTGCTTTGCTGCAGGAGGGACTGGTGCACATCACAATATACAATATTTAGTCAGCCACCAATTGTGCAAGTTCTCCCTTTTTGTTAAATGAGAGAGGCCTGTAATTTTCATCATAGGTACACTTCAACTATGACAGACAATTTTGAGGACAAAAAAATCCAGAAAATCACATTGTAGGATTTTTAATTTATTTATTTACAAATTGTGGTGGAAAATAAGTATTTGATGAAAGAACCAAAAGCTGAAATAAATCATTCTCTCTACTATTATTCTGACATTTCACATTCTTAAAATAAAGTGGTGATCCTAACTTACCTAAGACAGGGATTTTTTTACTAGGATTAAATGTCAGGAAACTGTGAAAAACTGAGTTTAAATGTATTTGGCTAAGGTGTATCTAAACTTCTGACTTCAACTGTATATATATATATATATATATATATATATATATATATATATATATATATATATATTCCCATTTGTTCCTTTCTTTTGTGTGTTTTCTCAGTGTGTGTGTGTTTATATGTCTAACTTTACATTTAGTGTGTGTGTATAGTCATGTAGCCATCACTGTGAGAGACATCACTGTGAGAGTCATGTAGCCATCACTGTGAGAGACATAATTTCCACTCCATAATGGAATCCATTGGACAGTGTGTGCGAGTGTGTGTGTGCCTGCATGTGAGAGAGAGAGCGAAAGGGGGTGTGTGTAGCCTATGCACTGTGAAGCATGGAACATCACTCAGCCTCCCGACACATCTGAGGACCAGAAACACAATGTTTTCTGTGTGTGTGTGTGTGTATGCATCAGTGTGTGTACCTGTGTGTGTGTACCTGTGTTAACTATGAATAGCTTCATTTTTTTTAGCTGTGTGATGTTCAAAGCCTATAGCCAGCCAATTAGGCTACATAATAGAGCATGCAGACACACACACACACACACACACACACACACACACACACACACACACACACACACACACACACACACACACACACAGAGCCCCTCAGACATGATTCATCCACAGTAAGCACATTAATTTTCCCTACTGTACGTATGGTGAAGTAATAAACAGCCGTCATGGTTGTCTTGGCGACAGAGCCTGTATGTCAGTCAATGTCTGTCTATGTACTCCTAGGGAGTGATAATGTTTGGGTCTGTGTGAGGAAGTTTTCAATTGCTTTGGCAACATTGGGTCCTTTTATGCCAATATAGTTGATTAACATTACATTTTAAGTGTGTGTGTGTGTGCACTTTGTAGTAGTATTTTGGCGCACAATAGATATTAAGCTGTGCACATGAGATTGTGTGTGTGTGTGTGTGCGTGTGTGCGACACACACACACACAGACACACACACACACACACACAGATATACACACTCTTTACGAGCTGTATTAGAAGTCCTAATGAGTTTCCTTAAGGACACTCTCTCTCTCTCTCTCTCTCTGTTTTCATCCCTCCCTCTTTCTCACCCTCTTTTCATTACCTGCCTGAAAGAGTGATGTCGTCAGAAGTCTGTTTATCAAAGCTGATACTCTTAGAGATGGATAAAACGGGGATATGACATTTGTGAAACGCCAGTGGTGTACACATGCCTTTTTGTGGCACTCTGACAATCCACACTCTCTTCCTCATTTCATAATCAAATTCCTCTGATGAAGGGAGGAAGGGAGGGGGGATGGAGGGACCGAGGAGGAGAGAGAGGGAACGAAAGATGGTGAGAGAGAGAACGAAACAAAGAAAGGAAGCGTGCCCATCAAATCTCCTGAGATGACGATGTTTCCTATCTGGTAAATTCACAATGAGAAGTTTCTCTTTCTCTTTCCTTTCTCTGTCAGAGCGAATCAAAGAGCCTGCTTTCTCACTCATGAAATCATTTGATATTTTCCAGTGAAATTCAGATGGCACCATTGAGTGATACAACAAATTGCTTTTGTGGGTAAATCGAGGGGGAAAGGGAAACCGAGTTGAGGGAAAGCGGAATCCATCAACGATGCGGGCTTCAGTTTTTATAACAAGTTTCAGTTTTTCGTCAGTACACTAATAGATCTTCGGAGTATTTGACCTGTACAGCTTTTCCTTACCCACATCGACTGTAGACATACATACATACATACAAGAGGATTTACACACAGCCACCTACAGTTGAAGTGCTCTCCGATACACCCCTTTCAGTAGTTTGGATGACAGAATGATTGGACTCTCTAAACTCCAGTGGTACATTCAGTGGTTAGTCTGGATACTCAAAAATGTCCTCCTGTGAAAATGTGAAGGTCATGCTAAGCCTGATCCAGTCCCGATACACAGTAGAGACGCTCTCAGAGAGAGGCTTCAATGAAGAGCTGCACTAGCTGGATACTGGGGCAAAAACCCTCTATGGACATTGTAAGATATACAGTTGAAGTCGGAAGTTTACATACACCGAGATTGAAGTCATTAAAACTCGTTTTTCAACCACTCCACGAATTTCTTGTTCACAAACTCTAGTTTTGGCAAGTCAGTTAGGACATTTACTTTGTGCATGACAAGTGATTTTTCCAAGAATTGTTTACAGACAGATTATTTCACTTCATTCACTGTATCATAATTCCAGTGGGTCAGAGGTTTACATACACTAAGCTGACTGTGCCTTTAAACAGCGTGGGAAATGACAGAAAATTATGTCATGGCTTTAGAAGCTTCTGATAGGCTAATTGACATAATTTGAGTCAATTGGAGGTATACCTTCAAACTTAGTGCCTCTTTGCTTGACATCATTGGAAAATCAAAAGAAATCAGCCAAGATCTCAGAAAAAAAATTCTGGACAAGTCTGGTTCATCCTTGGGAGCAATTTCCAAACGCCTGAAGGTACCACGTTCATCTGTACAAACAATAGTATGCAAGTATAAACACCATGGGACCACGCAACTGCACATGGGGACAAAGATCGTACTTTTTGGAGAAATGTCCTCTGGTCTGATGAAACAAAAATAGAACTCTATGGCCATAATGACCATCGTTATGTTCGGAGGAAAAAGGGGGAGGCTTGCAAGCCGAAGAACACCATTCCAACCGTGAAGCACCGTGAAATTATGTGGATATATTGAAGCAACATCTCAAGACATCAGTCAGGAAGTTAAAGCTTGGTCGCAAATGGGTCTTCCAAATGGACAATTACCCCAAGCATACTTCCAAAGTTAAGGCAAAATGGCTTAAGGACAACAAAGTTAAAGTATTGGAGTGGCCATCACAAGCCCTGACCTCAATCCTATGGTGATTGTGGGCAGAACTGAAAAAGCGTGTGCGAGCAAGGAGGCCTACAAACCTGACTCCGTTACACCAGCTCTGTCAGGAGGAATGGGCAAAAATTCACCCACCTTATTGTGGGAAGCTTGTGGAAGGCTACCCGAAACGTTTCACCCAAGTTATTCAATTTAAAGGTAATGCTAGCAAGTACTTAATTGAGTGTATGTAAACTTCTGACCAACTGGGAATGTGATGAAAGAACCTAAAGCTGAAATAAATAATTATCTCTACTGTTATTCTGACATTTCACATTCTTAAAATAAAGTGGTGATCTTAAGGGCTAAGACAGGGAATTTTTACTAGGATTAAATGTCAGGAATTGTGAAAAACTGAGTTTAAATGTATTCCGACTTCAACTGTATTTGGGATATTCCAACCCAGTTCCATTGGTATTATTACTGTATCACTATTCCAGTTTGATATCCCCTACCTAGGGAGTGAAACTGCTCTGATATGTGCCAAATAGTGTATATTCTTTGATACATGAGAGTTGGTATATTAGCCACCAATGGAGTAAGACCGTATTGATATGTGTTAAATAGTGTAGCTCACCCTGCTTTGGCACATGTATGTACAGTAAGTATTGTTTTACAGTAAGGGCTTACAGCTCACCCTGGTTTGTCACATGTATGTACAGTAAGTATTGTTTTACAGTAAGGGCTTACAGCTCACCCTGGTTTGTCACATGTATGTACAGTAAGTATTGTTTTACAGTAAGGGTTTACAGCTCACCCTGGTTTGTCACATGTATGTACAGTAAGTATTGTTTTACAGTCAGGGCTTACAACTCACCCTGGTTTGTCACATGTATGTACAGTAAGTATTGTTTTACAGTAAGGGCTTACAGCTCACCCTGGTTTGTCACATGTATGTACAGTAAGTATTGTTTTACAGTAAGGGCTTTCAGCTCACCCTGGTTTGTCACATGTATGTACAGTAAGTATTGTTTTACAGTAAGGGATTACATATCACCCTGGTTTGGCACATGGAGGTACAGTAAGTATTGTTTTACAGTAAGGGCTTACAACTCACCCTGGTTTGTCACATGTATGTACAGTAAGTATTGTTTTACAGTAAGGGCTTACAGTTCACCCTGGTTTGTCACATGTATGTACAGTAAGTATTGTTTTACAGTAAGGGCTTACAGCTCACCCTGGTTTGTCACATGTATGTACAGTAAGTATTGTTTTACAGTAAGGGCTTACAGCTCACCCTGGTTTGTCACATGTATGTACAGTAAGTATTGTTTTACAGTAAGGGCTTACAGCTCACCCTGGTTTGTCACATGTATGTACAGTAAGTATTGTTTTACAGTAAGGGCTTACAGCTCACCCTGGTTTGTCACATGTATGTACAGTAAGTATTGTTTTACAGTAAGGGCTTACAGCACACCCTGGTTTGTCACATGTATGTACAGTAAGTATTGTTTTACAGTAAGGGCTTACAGCTCACCCTGGTTTGTCACACGTATGTACAGTAAGTATTGTTTTACAGTCAGGGCTTAAAACTCACCCTGGTTTGTCACATGTATGTACAGTAAGTATTGTTTTTACAGTCAGGGCTTCCAATGTTAGTGTAAATGATGTTTTCATATTTCTGTGTGTAGGGAACATGTATGTGTTATATCATTTATAGTATTCATGCGGTGTTGAGTTGTTTCAGTATAGACTGGTAGCTTGTTAAGAACATCATATATTTCTGTTCAGCCTGCCTCCTCAATTCACTCCAGATGCTCCCATTGATCCGTGCACATTATAGGAGGAAATAAAGCACACTTTTGGATGTGCGTCTGTCTGTGTGTATCTGCGCCCAGCCTCTTTCATTTTCATTATGCACGGCCGCTTTGAGTCTCCAGCGCCGGCATTTTTTGAATTATCCTCGATGGCCGTGGGAGCAGAAACACATTTATTTATCTTAATCGACACGGTGGCGAGGGAACTGTGCTTAAACAGGCTCACACAAACACACACACAACCACATCCCCACACCCACACACACTCCTCCCACTCCCCAGCCTGCACAGCCTGAATTACGTCTGACGGGTCTCCATTATTCAGCTGGGGTAACCATTCATTTACAGTTAGAGGGATCCTCCCACCATTTCTACTAAACAATTTTATCATTTGCAGAGAGGCCCTACGTCTTCAAGTGTGTATTTTAACGAGTAAGAGAGAGAGAGAGAGACCGTCAGTGTGTGTGTGCGTGTGTGCGTGTGTGTGTGTGTGTGTGTGTGTGTGTGTGTGTGTGTGTGTGTGTGTGTGTGTGTGTGTGTGTGTGTGTGTGTGTGTGTGTGTGTGTCTGTCAATGTGTATATACACTAGATGACCAATAGGGGGCACTGTGTTGAAGACACCATGCCTCCGTCTTGGAACTTCCCCACCAGTGTAAAAAATATTTTGGAAGCTTTAAATGCATTTATACTTTCGTTTTTGACACATTTATTATATAACAAACACCTTAATACATACATTTAAATTAAATTATGTGATGTAAACATACAAATGAAAAAATAGGACATCATTTTCCTTTAAGTATATATTTTTGGGATTACTAATGTCATTGTCTGTCACGCCCTGACCTTTTATTCTCTAATTTGGTTCGGTCGGGGTGTGACTCGGGTGGGTACCCTAGTTTTTGTATGTCTATGTTGGCCTGGTATGGTTCCCAATCAGAGGCAGCTGTCTATCAGTGTCTCTGATTGGGGATCATATTTAGGCAGCCTTTTCCCACTGGGTTTTTGTGGGATCTTGTTTTGTGTGTAGTTGCTGGTTAGCACCACATAGCTTCACGTTTGTTTCTTTCTACTGTATTGTTTTGGTGAGTTTCATAATTAAACATGTGAAACTCTACTCACGCTGCGCTTTCCAAAATACATTACATTTTTTTATTTAAACATTCTATTGAAATACTAAAGAATTCCATTCCTTCCTACGGAGGACTGCTCCTTCTGGGGAGTGCCAACATGGCCGACCGGTCGCTTTCGAAGCCTCTCACTGGCCAATACATAGCGTCAGTGTGTGTGTGTGTGTGTGTGTGTGTGCGTGCGCTTGCACTCACTGAGTCAAAAGGGAGTTTTAATTAAAAGGAGTTAATTTTAAACAAGAGGACACAGTCGGAGGAACAGAGAATATAACACCTCTAGAATGGATCAGACCACATCAGTCTACAACACCTCACTTAGTGGAAGAGAGAGTCAGCGCCAGAGATGAAGAGAAAGGGATAGCAAGCCTCCATTTTGAGGGACAGAAATCGTATGGTACTGGTAATTGCAGTGTGTGTGTGTGTGTGTGTGTGTGTGTGTGTGCTTGTGACAGCTGAATGGATAATGCCTTGGATTTTTGACAGGGGAGAGAGATGTGAGTGAAACCAGACTTTACAGCCATTAATATGGTCTTGTCCTGGAGGGATGTGTGTGTATGAGATTTTGAGTGTGTATGTGTGTTAGGGGGTTTCCTGGTTTGTGTATGTCAGGCCTAACCTTTGAGTACCCATTCGACTCAAACCATTTTTCACCTTTGGGCTCCTGTGGTGCTGAAATGCCTTCCGTAGCCCCGGTCGATGGAATTAGCTGCTGAAATGTGGAAACCGCGCGGGGACTTCAGAGCCCTAATGGATCCTGTGAGAGACGCACAGATCCATCACACTAAACAACCACCCCAAAGCGCCCCAAGTCAAAATAGAGTCGTTTTAACCCTATAAACCCCAGGTCACTGTTAACTCTTCAACAACCCATCGTTGACCCCGGCAACAGCCGTCGAAGCCATCGAAGAGGCTGTTAATTCTGAATGGGGGCGGGCTTATGCCAACACACACTCCCCTATTGTCTTGACTCTAAGCCTATAGAGGAATTATACATTAACATACTAGTGAGATTACACTGGACAACCCCTTGTTTCTTCTCCGTTCGCCTCGTAAAACCCTCTTAGTTTATAGTCATAAGCGTTCTCCCTTCTCTCCCCGGGACCGGTTGGGGTCCTCGGCCCTCTCGGCTCTGACAAAGGCGGCACCATAAAAACCTGAGTGATTGTCCGTGGGATTTGTGCTCCATAGAAGGTCCATTCCAGGGCTCATCGTGGCTCATTGAGGGAGCGGCCGTGCTAACTAAGCCTGTTGTCGGCCAGGCCACGAAGGCCTTGCTGGATTAATGAATCCGACGTTGGCGTCCGCCTTTGTCCCCAACTCACACACACACACACACACACACACCCTCCTCATCTTGAAACACCAAGACAGTGGTGACTAACAAACCGTGAAGTGGCTAAATTACGCATTCCGAAGAAAGCGCAACATTTGCGTTGCATTGTCACGGGGTGCCGTAAGCCGCTTAAAGACTTTAAATGATTTTGTGCCGTTTTTTTTTCATGGTCTCCGTCCCTCTTTAGAGCGGGGAAATGATCGTGACAATCGTTCTGACGTTGTTTGTCTTTGCTGTCTTTTTATCTTCTTCTATGGTGGTGTTTAGACCCAGTTACGCAGGGCAGTTCTATACTCTACAGATCTATAAAAGTAGGTTGGTGCAATACAAAGATTCACCTACAGTAAATACATAGGGTTGTGTTTATCTCTGTAATTCCTCTCGTTTTGTGATGTTCTCTCTCATGAATGTCTCTTCACATACAACCTCTCTCTCTTTCTCTCTCTCTGTCTATCTGTTTATCTCTCTCTCCCTGTCTCTCTGTCTATCTGTTTAGCTCCCTCTCCCTGTTTCTCTGTCTATCTCTCTCTCTCTCTATTTCAATTCAATTCAAGGGGCTTTATTGGCATGGGAAATCTATCTCTCTCTCTGTCTCTCTGTCTATCTCTCTTTTTGTCTATCTCTCTCTTTCTCTCTGTCTATCTGTCTATTTCTCTCTCTATCTCTCTCTCTTTATCTCTATCTGCCTCTCTATCTATCTGTATATCTCTCTCTCTCCCTCTCTCTCTGTCTATCTCTCTCTGTCTACCTGTCTGTCTACCTGTCTGTCTCTCTGTCTGTCTATCTCTCTCTCTCTCTCTCTCTCTCTCTCTCTCTCTCTCTTTCTCTCTCTTCTGTCCTGTTCTATCTGAGCAAGTGGGGGCGCTGTTCTGCTTAAGAGTATACTTCAAAACCACACAAATTCACACACACACACATTCACACAAAGGTCACAGAACATCAAAGTTGTGTGTGATCTCTCACTCCTTCTTGTCAACCATCCTGCACCAAATATAGCATATTATCTCATATGGTCTCTCTCGTCCTTCCTCTCTCTTTCTCTCTCCCCCTCTTTCTCTCCTTGAAAAATCCATTAACACTACATTCACATCTACTTGGTTCTCCCCATCTCCCTCCTAGTCTCCCCCTTTTTGTGTTTTCAATTTATTAGCAGAATAGTTCCTAGCCTAGCCAATCGATTCCACTAACCAGGGGGAAGGAAATAGCAGTCACACGCATCACAAGACGTTTGCCCCAGACCAGATCTGATGCTAATCCTTTTTTCTCTGTCTATTTCCTCTCTCTGTCTATTTCTCCTCTCTGTCTATTTCCTCTCTGTCTATTTCCTCTCTGTCTATTTCCCCTCTCTGTATATTTCCCCTCTCTGTCTATTTCCTCTCTGTCTATTTCCTCTCTGTCTATTTCCCCTCTCTGTATATTTCCCCTCTCTGTATATTTCCTCTCTGTCTATTTCCTCTCTGTCTATTTCCCCTCTCTGTATATTTCCCCTCTGTATATTTCCCCTCTCTGTATATTTCCTCTGTCTATTTCCTCTCTGTCTATTTCCTCTCTGTATATTTCCCCTCTCTGTATATTTCCTCTCTGTCTATTTCCTCTCTGTCTATTCCCCCTCTCTGTCTATTTCCTCTCTGTCTATTTCCCCTCTCTGTCTATTTCCTCTCTGTCTATTTCCTCTCTGCCTATTTCCTCTCTCTGTATATTTCCTCTCTGTCTATTTCCTCTCTCTGTCTATTTCCTCTCTCTGACTATTTCCTCTCTGTCTATTCCCCCTCTCTGTCTATTTCCTCTCTGTCTATTTCCCCTCTGTCTATTTCCTCTCTGTCTATTTCCTCTCTGCCTATTTCCTCTCTCTGTATATTTCCTCTCTGTCTATTTCCTCTATGTCTATTTCCTCTCTCTGACTATTTCCTCTCTGTCTATTTCCCCTCTCTGTCTATTTCCTCTCTGTCTATTTCCTCTCTGTCTATTTCCCCTCTCTATTTCCTCTCTTTGTCCATTTTCTCTGTCTGTCTATTTCCCCTCTCTATTTCCTCTGTCTGTCCATTTCCTCTCTGTCCATTTCCCCTCTCTGTCTATGTCCCCTCTCTGTCCATTTCCTCTCTGTCTCTTTCCACTCTGTCCATTTCTTCTCTCTGTCTATTTCCCCTCTCTATTTCCACTCTCTGTCCATTTCCTGTCTCTGTCTATTTCCTCTCTCTGTCTGGCTCTCGGGTGAAGATTGAAGTTGGAATGTTAGAGGTCGGCCGCAGAGGTCGAGAGAAGGGAAGGCAGAGTTATTCAACCTCAGTAATCGGGGCTGTAATAGAGGAGGCAGTGAGTGAATATTTGATTTTGTGAGAGTCTGGCTCGAGCCTGACAAGGCCAATTTACCGTTCTCAGAGAGGACAGGAGAGGCTGTGATTGACAGCTCTGTTCCTCCTCGCGGAGAAATTGTGTCTGTGGTTATCTCTAATGATAAGCTGGTGGACGGACGGACAGACGGACTGACTACCTGACAAGACTAAGGCTGAACCTTATCCTGGTGTCATTTAGAGTGGCTATGAGGTGTGGGTCGAGGTGTCACAAAGAGTCCTCCCATACTTACACACTTGGCAGTAAGCCTGGTCACTCCAGGTTAATCTTACATGTGAAGCACCTCACTGTGTGTGTGCTCAAGTGTCTGTGTGATGTTGTGTGTGTGCGTGTGTGTGATCATCCTCGCCTCACACACGTCTTCTCCCCTCCGCCCCAGGCCTTAGGTGTCTGTTAGCCCTCTCTCTCTCGGGAGACAGGAGGAGATCTGCCAGGGGTCACGTTACGACCGCTCTTTTATTGAGGCCAATCCGGTTAGTAAATACTCATTTATTCACGAGAGCACATCTGGTCATGTAGCGGAAACGCCGAACAATAAAGTAAGAGGCTTTACAGAGCGCTATGAGCTACAGAGAGAGGAGGAGAGACGTAGATAGAAGGGAATACATGCTGTAGATGCACTAATGGTCAGTACACACACACTCAGATATACATTTGAATTCGGAAGTTTACATACACTTAGGTTGGAGTCATTAAAACTAGTTTTTTCAACCACTCCACAAATTTCTTGTTAACAAACTATAGTTTTGGCAAGTCGGTTAGGACATCTACTTTGTGCATGAGACAAGTAATTATTCCAACAATTGTTTACAGACAGATTATTTCACTTATAATTCACTGTATCACTATTCCAGTGGGTCAGAGGTTTACATACACTAAGTTGACTGTGCCTTTAAACAGCTTGGAAAATTCCAGAAAATTATGTCATGGCTTTAGAAGCTTCTGATAGGCTAATTGGCATCATTTGAGTCAATTGGAGGTGTACCTGTGGATGTATTTCAAGGCCTACCTTCAAACTTTGTGCCTCTTTGCTTGACATCATTGGAAATTCAAAAGAAATCAGCCAAGACCTCAGAAAACAAATTGTAGACCTCCACAAGTCTGATTCATCCTTGGGAGCTTTTTCCAAACAGCTGAAGGTACCACGTTCACCTGTACATACAATAGTACGCCAGTATAAACACCATGGGACCACGCAGCGGTCATACCGCTGTGGATATATTAAAGCAACATCTCAAGACATCAGTCAGGAAGTTAAAGCTTGGTCGCAAATGGGTCTTCCAAATGGACAATGACCCCAAGTATACTTCCAAAGCTGTGGCAAAATGGCTTAAGGACAACAAAGTTAAGGTATTGACATGGCCATCACAAAGCCCTGACCTCAATCCTATAGACAATTTGTGGGCAGAACTGAAAAAGCGTGTGCGAGTAAGGAGGCCTACCAACCTGATTCAGTTACACCAGCTCTGTCAGGGGGAATGGGTCAAAATTCACACAACTTATTGTGGGAAGCTTGTGGAAGGCTACCCAAAACATTTGACCCAAGTTAAACAATTTAAAGGCAATGCTAGCAAATACTAATTGAGTGTATGTAAACTTCTGACCCCTTGGGAATGTGATGAAAGAACCAAAAGCTGAAATAAATCATTCTCTCTACTATTATTCTGACATTTCACATTATTAAAATAAAGTGGTGACCCTAACTGACCTAAGACAGGGAATATTTACTAGGATTAAATGTCAGGAATTGTGAAAAACTGAGTTTAAATGTATTTGGCTAAGGTGTATGTAAACTTCTGACTTCAACTGAAGACACGTATTCATACACGCAGATTCTCACGATGATTTATTGGCCGTCACACACACACACACACACACACTCAGCAAACTCTCTCTCACTCTCACAAACACACATGCTCTCTCAGTGTGAGTGACGGTGCAATATATGAAAGAGACTGGTGGTATCGTACAGGGGATAATAAACGTCTCCGTCAGTCAATCACCTCTTTTTACACGGGAGTCACCCAGAAGTAGAGGTTGCATTAAGCTGTTAGAAATAAAAAGACCTCCCTTACTGCAGTTTCAAAACTGCTATATTTTTTTGTATGTGAAGTCGGTTGTGGTATTATGGACGCAGTGATTGCAGTATAACTACAGTGTACTGCAGTTGAACTGCAGTTATACTGCCCTGTAACTGCATTTACACTGCGAAATGACTGTATCATATGGGATGCAGTATTTGCAGCATACTGCAGTTTGCACTCTGACTGCATTGTACTGCATATATACTGCAATCTTTTTTCACAAGGGATGTTTTATTTTCACGTACAGTACACAGGCTCGGTGCAGGGAAATGTGCTGTTTTACAGGGTCAGCCATAGTACGATGGCGCCCCTAGAGGAAATTAGGATTAAGTGCCATACTAACGGGCACATCGACAGATATTTCACTTTGTCTGCTCGGGTCTTCGAACCAGTGACCATTCGGCAATATGAACATGAAAAACTCTGTAGGGAAAATATGTAGATACTGTAGAAGTAGGGTGAATAGAATATGATAGAGAAGTAGATCTGTTAAAAAAGTAAGATAATACCGTAATCTGTAAGATTATAATCATGACAGAATGAATACCTGGAATAAATAAATAAGGCTGAGATTTTTTACAACTGTGCAATTTTACAACCCAGTTTATTTATGCATTAGATCTTTAAACACTAAGACTGGGAGACCATATGTTTTACTGACTGTACTAGGATTGGCTAGAATGGTTTTTTTTCCCATAAAGGGAAACGGCTGTGGTAGGTTGGTGATTAAGGAGGTATATATGTGGAATTAAAGAGGGATATATACATGATGAGGGATATATACAAGATGATGTGAGATTCATTTATTTAATGAGGTATTCTCCTCTTGTTTGGAAGAGCAGGTCTAATGTGTTGTGATAGACTTGTAATGGATGGGAAACATGGGAGGAGGGAAAGTGGAAGCTCTTGCTCTTTTTTCCTTTTTTTCTATTTCTCGTTCTCTCTCCATCTCTCCTACAGTTTATCTATCTTTCCCCCTCTCCCTCTCTCTCTTTCCCCCGTTCTCTCTCTCCCTCTCTCTCTCCTCTCTCTCTCTTTCCCTCTCTCTTTCTCACTCTCTCCTCTCTCTCTCTCTTCTCTCTCACTCTCTCTTTCCCTCTCTCTCTCCCCCTCTCTCGCTCTCTTTGTTTCTCTCTTTTCCTCCTGGTGTTTAACCTCCCATGATAACAGCAATAGTTTTGAGGCAGGCCCAGAAGCAAGAGCTGTCAATCAATGATGACTCAGGGGGACTTACTGTGATGTAATAGTTACACTACCCGCTGATTAGCGCCGTGATGTAATGGTTACACTACCCACAGATTAGCATTGTGATGTAATGGTTACACTACCCACTGATTAGCATTGTGATGTAATGGTTACACTACCCACTGATTAGCATTGTGATGTAATGGTTACACTACCCACTGATTAGCATTGTGATGTAATGGTTACACTACCCACTGATTAGCATTGTGATGTAATGGTTACATTACCCACTGATTAGCATTGTGTTGTAATGGTTGCACTACCTGCTGATTAGCATTGTGATGTAATGGTTACACTGCCCACTGATTAGCATTGTGTTGTAATGGTTGCACTACCTGCTGATTAGCATTGTGATGTAATGGTTACACTGCCCACTGATTAGCATTGTGTTGTAATGGTTGCACTACCTGCTGATTAGCATTGTGATGTAATGGTTACACTGCCCACTGATTAGCATTGTGTTGTAATGGTTGCACTACCTGCTGATTAGCATTGTGATGTAATGGTTGCACTGCCTGCTGATTAGCATTGTGATGTAATGGTTACACTGCCCACTGATTAGCATTGTGTTGTAATGGTTGCACTACCTGCTGATTAGCATTGTGATGTAATGGTTACACTGCCCACTGAGTAGCATTGTGTTGTAATGGTTGCACTACCTGCTGATTAGCATTGTGATGTAATGGTTACACTGCCCACTGAGTAGCATTGTGTTGTAATGGTTGCACTACTTGCTGATTAGCATTGTGATGTAATGGTTACACTGCCCACTGAGTAGCATTGTGTTGTAATGGTTGCACTACCTGCTGATTAGCACGTTTTGTTGTGAGAGAGAAAGAGAGAGTGTGTGTGAATGCGTACATGTGTGTGTGTGCGTCAAATATTTTGCTTGGTCATGTTTTACCAAATATTCCTTTTCATCCTCTGTTTCTTTTAGGAAATGTCTCCTTGATAAATGTCTCCTTGGTAAATGTCTCTTTGGTAAGTGTCTCCTTGGTAAATGTCTCTTTGTTAAATGATCTTTGGTAAATGTCTCTTTGGTAAATGTCTCTTTGGTAAATGATCTTTGGTAAATATCTCTTTGGTAAATGATCTTTGGTAAATGTCTCTTTGGTAAATGATCTTTGGTAAATTTCTCTTTGGTAAATTTCTCTTTGGTAAATTTCTCTTTGGTAAATTTCTCTTTGGCAAATGTATCTTTGCTAAATGTCTCTTTGGTAAATGATCTTTGGTAAATGATCTTTGGTAAATGTCTCTCTGGTAAATGTCTCTTTGGTAAATGTCTCTTTGGTAAATGTCTCTTTGGTAAATGTATCTTTGGTAAATGTCTCTTTGGTAAATGTATATTTGGTAAATGATATTTGGTAAATGTCTCTTTGGTAAGTCTCTTTGGTAAATGATCTTTGGTAAATGATCTTTGGTAAATGATCTTTGGTAAATGTCTCTTTGGTAAATTTCTCTCTGGTAAATGTATCTTGAGTAAAGGTATCTTTGGTAAATGTCTCTTTGGTAAATGTCTCTTTGGTAAATGTCTCTTTGGTAAAAGTCTCTTTGGTAAAAGTATCTTTGGTAAATGTCTCTTTGGTAAATGTCTCTTTGGTAAATGTCTCTTTGGTAAATGTCTCTTTGGTAAATGATCTTTGGTAAATGTATCTTTGGTAAATGTCTGTTTGGTAAATGTCTCCTTGGTAAATGTCTCTTTGGGATTTTCCCACCAATCATGCATGTATTGTAACACAGCAGAAAGGTGTGGTCCCTTCTTTCTCTCATGTCTCTTTTCCTATTAAACACACTGACTGTGACAGAGGCCTTGCTGGTCTGTTCTCACTGATCAGACTGTGTGTGTGTGTGTGTGTGTGTGTGTGTGTGTGTGTGTGTGTGTGTGTGTGTGTGTGTGTGTGTGTGTGTGTGTGTGTGTGTGTGTGTGTGTGTGTGTGTGTGTGTGTGTATGTGTATGTGTGAGAGAGAGAGAGCTTCTCTCTTCTTTTTCTGTTTCTATGAGTGTGTGTTTGTGTGGAGGTATGTTTTGAATGTGTATGCACGGGCATACATAACTGTGTGTGTGTGTGTGTGTGTGTAGTTTGAATGTGTATGTATGTCTTTTTGTGTGAAGTTTTTGTGTGAATTTGTGTGGGTGTGATCACCTGCTGTCTGGCTAGTAGCAGTTGGGGAGCGGTAATGGCGGGCCCCGGCGCCCTGCAGTGAGAGCTTAGCTTCTCTACGAGGGCCGTAAAAACAGTGGGACCCCTCATTACTCTGAATGGAACGGTCCAACCCGGCGGCCTACTTCACAATCATGATGATTGTTGTTATTTAGAACCCCAACCGGGGGAGGGTGGCATGGTGGTGCTCCCCGGGTAAATTTTTCTGACAAGGCTCACAATTATCCGAAAGATCCCGCAGATTCATGACATGCAACCGAGCAGAAGAGAATTGGGAAAGAATGCCCTCATTTCGGGGGGGGGGCGTCCTGTCGTTTTCCCGTTCTTTTTATACCCCAGCATTCTTTATTTTTCTCTTTCTCTCTGTCTCTCTGTGTCTCAGAGGTCTGTGGGCCGGCACAGCGGGGTGCCGATAGGCTGAAATCCAAGGCTTAGGGACCTTTTCTCACCCCACTTTGCCCACTCACTCGTACACACACACAAATGAAACAGACACACACACACACAGATGCACACACACAAACGGGCACACATATGCGCACAGACACAACACATGCATGCATACATACACAAATACGCACACAGGCATGCACACACACACACACCCATACACACACACACACTAGGGTCACCCTGGGGAGTCTGAGCAACAGGAGCAGCTGAAACTCAGGAGGTATCAACCAGCATCAGCCCCTCCTGTAGTCCGCCTCCCACTGGTTCCTGTAGAAGCCGTGTTGTGTGGGGCTGCATGGGGTAGGCTCACTAGGCACACATGACAGAGTGCTGGAGTAAAGACAGCAGGAGGACAGAAAAAGAACCCCTATCTACTCCATATTAACAGTGTGGTAAACAATCCCAACCAGACAGCAGGGAGACGTGCTGCTCTGAATATATAGGATGTAGAAACACTTTAGGTGGGTGTATAGCGCCCTGTGTGTATCTGCTCTTGCCCCTAGTGACTTTATTTTGACCTATAGGTTAGTCCTTATGGCTGCATCCATCCTCTCTCTCTTTCCCTACATGCTGTTAGTCCCCCTCTCCCACCATCCCCACCCTCTATCTCTTTACCTACATGCTGTTAGTCCCCCTCTCCCACCATCCCCACCCTCTATCTCTTTCCCTACATGCTGTTAGTCCCCCTCTCCCACCATCCGTCCTCTCTCTCTTTCCCTACATGCTGTTAGTCCCCCTCTCCCACCATCTGTCCTCTCTCTCTTTCCCTACATGCTGTTTGCCCCCCTCTCCCACCATCTGTCCTCTCTCTCTTTCCCTACATGCTGTTAGTCCCCCTCTCCCACCATCCACCCTCTCTCTTTCCCTACATGCTGTTAGTCCCCCTCTCCCACCATCCACCCTCTATCTCTTTCCCTACATGCTCTTTGCCCCCCTCTCCCACCATCCGTCCTCTCTCTCTTTCCCTACATGCTGTTAGTCCCCCTCTCCCACCATCCACCCTCTATCTCTTTCCCTACATGCTGTTTGCCCCCCTCTCCCACCATCCGTCCTCTCTCTCTTTCCTTACATGCTGTTAGTCCCCCTCTCCCACCATCCACCCTCTATCTCTTTCCCTACATGCTGTTTGCCCCCCTCTCCCACCATCCACCCTCTATCTCTTTCCCTACATGCTGTTTGCCCCCCTCTCCCACCATCCGTCCTCTCACTCTTTCCCTACATGCTGTTAGTCCCCCTCTCCCACCATCCGTCCTCTCTCTCTTTCCCTACATGCTGTTAGTCTCCCTCTCCTACCTCTTTCCTTTGTCCCCTCTGTCCGTCCCCCTGTCCACTGATCCATTCTTTTAATGACTCTCCAAGCGAAGTGTGTCTCTGCTAACCAGCAGCAGTGTGTGTGTAAGGGATGACATCATTAAATGGCCCGGTGGTTTGATATGCTGCTGTTCCGTTACTGTGAAGGAAAATACAGAAGATGATCAATTTCTACCCAGAGAGGCCGGAGAGAGCCAGACACACACATTCACACTCACACACACACACACACACACATACACGAACACACACACACAGGGCCTCTCTAAGGATGAGAAGATGTTGACTGCTTGCTGTCGCCCTGCCTATATATGTACCAGCCTTACTATTGGTGTTATTTATATACCAAGGGGAAAGGGACCTGCTCCCTGTTCAACCAAACGCCCCTGCAGTAATTCTTTCATTCCATATAGATGCTGTAGAGAGGTCAGTGGAACGCAGACCGTGGGGGATAGAAGGACGCCGGACTGGCGCACATTCAACTAATCTGATCTAACCAAGTGGATATTGGTCAAATCTGCCATGATTGATGTATTGTAAAGGCCACACAATGTGGCGACTAAAGTCTGATGTGGATATATTTTGCTGTTTTCGCTGCATAATATTTATAAGTAGTCTCTTTTCAGGTTTAGAAGAAGTGACTGTTAACTGCTAACGCCTGTCATTTTTTAAACTGTAATGCAGTTGACTGGTAATGATGACATGAACATGTGTTGGGGTTGACATCCATACAAGCATTATACTGCACATATAAACAATATCCTAAATGTAGGCTCATTTTGCTATGTGGGGGGCACCCCCAAGGCACCTTTCCCCACGCGTTTCCATGGCAATTCCATTGTTTTGGTCGAGTACCATGGACGTCTTTACCGCATCTGGCTGGGAGAGTCTGCGTGGCTGGTGTTCACTCAACTCGAGCTGCCGCAGAATGTAAAGAGGAGAGGACAGTTGGTGTGTGTGTGTGTGCGTTCACGTGCGTGCATCTGCATGTGTGTGAAGATGCTATAGGCACCAGAGTAATGGAGAAGAGTGAGTTGCTGTTGTCCTCGCTAAAACACTGAGCATGTACAGGCCTGAATAGGATCAATGAGGAAAGCTAAGGCAGCTATGTTCTTAGCTGTAGGTTATAGGAGTGCAATCCAAACTAAATGTTAGTCACTGAAGTAAACCAAATAGTGTAACATTCAGAGAGATATTCAGTTTAGATTCCTGGGTTATTTGTGTTTTTCTCCCAGATATGAATGATGTATTAAGAATGTGTGAAGCAGATTGCTCCATATTCAATATGACTAAAGGTAACCCTGAACCACACTTCCCAATACATGGTAATTATTAGCCTTAGTCATATTCAAGGCCTCCCGTCAACACAAATAGTTATTTTCTTATTTTCACATTTCTACATTCTGCCTAAGAGTGGTTAGGAAACACGGACTCTGTCTACCTCCGCATTCCATCTATCACCTTCCCTCACTTCCATCATCACTCCGGAGTCCTCCTTATTGTCTCTCCATTTCTTCTTCTCCGTTAGCAAAGCTGTTAGCACCTGAGTCGTGCTCATTTGCCACATCCTCCTCTTTTTAATTAACTCTGTCTACAATTCCTGTTTAAATAAAGCTGTGCTAATTTGAATCTAATTATGCGGCGAGTGGGATATTGATGTTTGTGTCATAGAGACAGCTAGGTACACTCATGAAACCTTAACAACTTCACTCTCGCGTTAGCTGTGTCCCTAATGGCACCCAGTTCCCTGTATAGGGAGTACGTCCCATAGGGATCTGGTCAAAAGTAATGCACTATGTAGTCATTGACTCAGACTCACTTTTCCAAAATCACTGAGTCATCAGCACTGATCAGAACGACACAACCGTTTTCCCCTTTCAGTCCTGGACAGAGGAATTCAGTTGAATGTCTGACGTCAAATGTGGACCCGAGCATTTTCAGTTTCAGCGAACTAATGTTTTTTTCTTCTTCTCTTCTCCTTCCCTTTCTCCCTCACTCCCCGGTGACCTCCTGGCCTCCTGTGGTGCATTCTGGGTAACAGGTAAGTCATAGGATGCAGTTTACTTCACTTTGTATGCCTTTTTCAGGATGTAGTTTTTCTTAAACGCTGCCATTTAAGAGCGAATCAGTAGAGATATAGAGAGGTGGATGTAACTCTCCACTGAGCCCTGCGACTTTGTCACTCTGACTCAAACTCACGTTTCCAATCATTGAGTCATTCCCATTCACAACAATGGTTCTTGTTACCTCAGCATACTCAGAAAAGAAAGTGGAAGACCCCGGGTCTCTCCTCCCAACTCCAAAGTCCATAAAGGAAAGATTATTATGTGTCTTTAATATTGTACCATATTCAGAATCACTCTGTATATTACATCTCTGACTATGTCCTCTGTGGATCTGGGTAAAATCAATATCCCATGGTCCAGTATTGGGGCTGGTATTCATATGGCAGCCATGAGGTTATAATATGATTATATTTATGACCTGGCTTCCTTCCTATCATTAATCAGCGTCTTTAGGAAATTAAAGGGAGTGGTTTCAAATAGTTGTGTGTGTTTGTGTATGGCTTCATGTTCTCCACAAGTATCTGCTTGCACCGCTGTCTGTTTGTGATCAGGCAGTGCCCTGGCCACCCCTGCTGAGCCATTGCCAGCTGCTATTTGGCTGTTGTGTTTCTAAGCTATCTGTAAACCTTTTGAATAACAGTAAATGAATCTGAAACACCACGAAAAGAGCACCCCAATACAAACACTACTTCCACTGCTGTGTCACCTCAAATGGCACCCTATTTCCTATATAGTGCACTACTTTTGACCAAAGCCCTTATGGGTAGCGCACTATATAGGGAACAGGGTACCTTGTGGGACTCAACTTCTCTCTCTCTTTCACCTTTGGCTGGAATTAAGTCTCAACTGTTCAGTTAGCTATCTGCTATCTGTAACCTCTCTCAGCTTACGGCCAAGGATATGTGTTTTAGAGGTCGACCGATTATGATTTTTCAACGCCGATACCGGTTATTGGAGGACCAAAAAAAGGCGATACCGATAAATCGGCCGATTTTTTTATTTTATTTATTTGTAATAATGACAATTACAGCAATACTGAATTAACACTTATTTTAACTTAATATAATACATCAATAAATATCTATTTAGCCTCAAATAAATACTGAAACATGTTAAATTTGGTTTAAATAATGCAATAACAAAGTATTGAAGAAGAAAGTAAAAGTGCAATATGTGCAATGTAAAAAAGCTAACGTTTAAGTTCCTTGCTCAGAACATGAGAACATATGAAAGTTGGTGGTTCCTTTTAACATGAGACTTCAATATTCCAAGGTAAGAGGTTTTAGGTTGTAGTTATTATAGGACTATTTCCCTCTATACCATTTGTATTTCATATACCTTTGACTATTGGATGTTCTTATAGGCACTTCAGTATTGCCAGTGTAACAGTATAGCTTCCGTCCCTCTCCTCGCCCCTACCTGGGCTCGAACCAGGAACACATGGACAACAGCCACACTCGAAGCAGCGTTACCCATGCAGAGCAAGGGGAACAACTAATCCAAGTCTCAGAACGAGTGATGTTTGAAACGCATCCAGCTAACTAGCTAGCCATTTCACATCGGTGACACCAGCCTAATCTCGGGAGTTGATAGGCTTGAAGTCATAAACAGCTCAATGCTTGAAGCACAGTGAAGAGCTGCTGGCAAAACGCAGTAAAGTGCTGTTTGAATGAATGCTTATGAGCCTGCTGCTGCCTACCATCGCTCAGTCAGACTGCTCTATCAAATATCAAATCATAGACTTAATTATAACATAATAACACACAGAAATATGAGCCTTTGGTCATTAATATGGTCGAATCCGGAAACTATCATTTCGAAAACAAAACGTCTATTATTTCAGTGAAATACGGAACCGTTCTGTGTTTTATCTAACGGGTGGCATCCCTAAGTCTAAATATTGCTGTTACATTGTACAACCTTCAATGTTATGTCATAATTACGTAAAATTCTGGCGAATTAGTTCGCAATGAGCCAGGCTGCCCAAACTGTTGCATGTACCCTGACTCTGCGTGCAATGAACTCAAGAGAAGTGACACAATTTCACCTGATTAATATTGCCTGCTAACCTGAATTTAATTTAGCTAAATATGCAGGTTTAAAAATATATACTTCTGTGTATTGATTTTAAGAAAGGCATGGGTGTTTGTGGTTAGGTACAGTCGTGCAACGATTGTGCTTTTTTCGCAAATTCGCTTTTGTTAAATCATCCCCCTGCGCTGCAATGATTATATGCAACGCAGGACATGCTAGATAAACTAGTAATATCATCAACCATGTGTAGTTAACTAGTAATTATGATTGATTGATTGTTTTTATAAGATAAGTTTAATGCTAGCTAGCACCTTACCTTGGCTTACTGCATTTCCGTAACAGGCAGGCTCCTCGTGGAGTGCAATGAGAGGCAGGTGGTTAGCGTGTTGGACTAGTTAACTGTAAGGTTGCAAGATTGAATCCCGGAGCTGACAAGGTAAAAATATGTTGTTCTACCCAAAAACAAGGCAGTTAACCCACCATTCCTAGGCCGTCATTGAAAATAACTGACTTGCCTAGTTAAATAAAGGTGTAAAAAATATATATATACATCGGCCAAATTGGTGTCCAAAAATACTGATTTCCGATTGTTATGAAAACTTGAAAACGGCCCTAATTACTTGGCCATTCTGATTAATCGGTCAACCTCTAGTGTGTTTGTGTGCGTGTGTATGTGTGCGCTAATTTGTCATGTGTGTGTCCATTCATCTGTGTGAGTGTGTGTATGTATGTGTGTGTGTCAGCTCCAGCCAGCGTGATCTAACCGTGTGGGCTGTGTCTAATAAGAGGTCACTATGGGGTTAGATTAATCAGATGGCCTTGCACTGGCCCCAGACCCCTGGCTCCACGCCTACAGGACTACAGCCAGGTGTTGGCTGGCCCCTGGGGTTCACTAACACACACACACAACAAATGTTCACACGTACACGCACGCACACACACACACACACACACACACTACTGAATTTCATCCAATATCATCACTGATTCAGTCTTTTTCAATCATTTCAGTGCAGTTCCCATCATCCTGTTGAACATCACCAAGGGCCAGTGTTGTGTTAGTCTTAGTCATTGGTAGGGTGTCAGTGGGAGAGCGTTTACCCAGGAGTGTGGTGTGAAGGCATCAGCATGCTTCAGTTTAGCTGGTGGCTCGGCAAAGTTGGGCTTAGCTGGAAAAATAAGAAAAAAGCGTCAATAATAATGTTTGTCCATTTAGAGACACTGTAACCAGTACAAATTCCTCAGAATAGTCAGAATTCATCTAAGAAATGTGTCATGCATTTTTGGGGTTTTGTCGAGGAGATCTTAGTCGCGCAATTTTACAGCAAGGATGTTTGGTACCAGTATATCTCAATGAAAAAATGTGCATGAAAATGAGTCGTCTCTCGTTGAATGCCAACAAAGACTGAAGAATCCCTACCAATCACCGCCGAAGGGGCGTAGACTTTGGCTTTGAACTTTAGCTGGCCTTCACAAAAAATGTTGTATGCCCTAACAGCCAACAAAACCCTACACGAACACCAAAACCAATGAAGATGTCACAAAATGTCATCATAATATATGCACAAACTCTTCCAAACTGTTTCGGCGGGGAAGCATGCGGACACCTTTATTTGTAGTCACTGGTATAGTGTCTGTGGGAGAGAGTTTACCCAGCAGTGTGTTAGTTCTAGTCACTGGTATAGTGTCTGTGGGAGAGAGTTTACCCAGCAGTGTGTTAGTTCTAGTCACTGGTATAGTGTCTGTGGGAGAGAGTTTACCCAGCAGTGTGTTAGTTCTAGTCACTGGTATAGTGTCTGCGGGAGAGAGTTTACCCAGCAGTGTGTTAGTTCTAGTCACTGGTATAGTGTCTGTGGGAGAGAGTTTACCCAGCAGTGTGTTAGTTCTAGTCACTGGTATAGTGTATGTGGGAGAGAGTTTACCCAGCAGTGTGTTAGTTCTAGTCACTGGTATAGTGTCTGTGGGAGAGAGTTTACCCAGCAGTGTGTTAGTTCTAGTCACTGGTATAGTGTCTGTGGGAGAGAGTTTACCCAGCAGTGTGTTAGTTCTAGTCACTGGTATAGTGTCTGTGGGAGAGAGTTTACCCAGCAGTGTGTTAGTTCTAGTCACTGGTATAGTGTCTGTGGGAGAGAGTTTACCCAGCAGTGTGCTAGTTCTAGTCACTGGTATAGTGTCTGTGGGAGAGAGTTTACCCAGCAGTGTGTTAGTTCTAGTCACTGGTATAGTGTCTGTGGGAGAGAGTTTACCCAGCAGTGTGTTAGTTCTAGTCACTGGTATAGTGTCTGTGGGAGAGAGTTTACCCAGCAGTGTGTTAGTTCTAGTCACTGGTATAGTGTCTGTGGGAGAGAGTTTACCCAGCAGTGTGTTAGTTCTAGTCACTGGTATAGTGTCTGTGGGAGAGAGTTTACCCAGCAGTGTGTTAGTTCTAGTCACTGGTATAGTGTCTGTGGGAGAGAGTTTACCCAGCAGTGTGTTAGTTCTAGTCACTGGTATAGTGTCTGTGGGAGAGAGTTTACCCAGCTGGTATAGTGTGTGTTAGTTCTAGTCACTGGTATAGTGTCTGTGGGAGAGAGTTTACCCAGCAGTGTGTTAGTTCTAGTCACTGGTATAGTGTCTGTGGGAGAGAGTTTACCCAGCAGTGTGTTAGTTCTAGTCACTGGTATAGTGTCTGTGGGAGAGAGTTTACCCAGCAGTGTGTTAGTTCTAGTCACTGGTATAGTGTCTGTGGGAGAGAGTTTACCCAGCAGTGTTGATGATGTGGTGATTCTGCTCTCCAAAGCCCAGGTGGGGTGCTGTGTCCATACTGACCTGCTGTTAGCAGCTGGGTCTCTGTAAACACCAGCCACAGTTATCCTCAAGGGAGGGAGGGGTGAGAGAGTAGTAACACTCATACACCTTATCAACTGTCAATCACTCCCCAAGCCACTGAGGTGACAGAGGTGACACAAACTACATCACAGTCACCATGGTGTTTGATTTCCCAGTGGTCTCCTCCTCTTTTCTCCCTCTTCTCCTCTTCTCCTCACCAATTCCCCTCCGTTCCTCAGTATTTTCTCAGGGATCCAACCAGTGCAAACTAACAGCTGGCTGAGATGCTGAATTAAAAATGGCTAAATGAGTATTACATGTTAAGTGCAGTTTTCACTGTGGAGGAGAAGGGTGGCATATTGTTGGAGTGAGACAGGATATGCCTTTCTCAGAAGATCCTGGCTTTTTTAGACAGGACACCCATGCGTAAGGATATTATAATGCCTAGAGGATCAAGATTTGGTAGATGTAAGGTCTAGTATACCACTGTTTTACATGGGGGATCCAGACTCTGGGATACCTACTGTATATATATATATGTGTGTGTGTGTGTGTGTGTGTGTGTGTGTGTGTGTGTGTGTGTGTGTGTGTGTGTGTGTGTGTGTGTGTGTGTGTGTGTGTGTGTGTGTGTGTGTGTGTGTGTGTGTGTGTGTGTGTGTGTGTGTGTGTGTGTGTATATACAGTGGGGCAAAAAAGTATTTAGTCAGCCACCAATTGTGCAAGTTCTCCCACTTAAAGAGATGAGAGAGGCCTGTAATTTTCATCATAGGTACACTTCAACTATGACAGACAAAATGAGAAAAAAAATCCAGAAAATCACATTGTAGGATGTTTAATTAATTTATTTGCAAATTATGGTGGAAAATAAGTATTTTCTACAACTTGAGGGGATGATTGTATGAGGTAGCGTAATGTCACCAGGGGCGGCAGGGTAGCCTAGTGGTTAGAGCGTTGGACTAGTAACCAAAAGGTTGCAAGTTTGAATCCCCGAGCTGACAAGGTACAAATCTGTCGTTCTGCCCCTGGACAGGCAGTTAACCCACTGTTCCTAGGCCGTCATTGAAAATAAGAATTTGTTCTTAACTGACTTGCCTAGTAAAATAAAGGTAAAAATAAAAATAAATATTAAAAACCTGCAGTTGAGGGGATGATTGTGTTTAGTAGTGTAATGTAACCTGCACTTGAGGGGATGATTGTGTTTAGTAGTGTAATGTAACCTGCACTTGAGGGGATGATTGTGTTTAGTAGTGTAATGTAACCTGCACTTGAGGGGATGATTGTGTTTAGTAGTGTAATGTCACCTGCACTTGAGGGGATGATGGTATTCAGTAGTGTAGGCATGTGTGTCTATTGTGTTACTGTCCAATGGAATGAGAGTGTCTCACACACACACAAGAACTGTGTGCCTGAAAATAACATGGCTATATACAGTAGGGAGTAGAAAATAACATGGCTATATACAGTAGGGAGTAGAAATAACATGGCTATATACAGTAGGGAGTAGAAATAACATGGCTATATACAGTAGGGAGTAGAAATAACATGACTATATACAGTAGGGAGTAGAAATAACATGGCTATATACAGTAGGGAGTAGAAATAACATGGCTATATACAGTAGGGAGTAGAAAATAACATGGCTATATACAGTAGGGAGTAGAAAATAACATGGCTATATACAGTAGGGAGTAGAAAATAACATGACAATATACAGTAGGGAGTAGAAAATAACATGGCTATATACAGGGAGTAGAAAATAACATGGCTATATACAGTAGAAAATAACATGGCTATAGTAGAAAATAACATGCTATATACAGGGAGTAGAAAATAACATGGCTATATACAGGGAGTAGAAAATAACATGGCTATATACAGGGAGTAGAAAATAACATGGCTATATACAGGGAGTAGAAAATAACATGGTTATATACAGGGAGTAGAAAATAACATGGCTATATACAGGGAGTAGAAAATAACATGGCTATATACAGTAGGGAGTAGAAATAACATGACAATATACAGTAGGGAGTAGAAAATAACATGGCTATATATACAGTAGGGAGTAGAAAATAACATGGCTATATACAGTAGGGAGTAGAAATAACATGGCTATATACAGTAGGGAGTAGAAAATAACATGGCTATATACAGTAGGGAGTAGAAATAACATGACAATATACAGTAGGGAGTAGAAAATAACATGGCTATATACAGGGAGTAGAAAATAACATGGCTATATACAGTAGGGAGTAGAAAATAACATGGCTATATACAGGGAGTAGAAAATAACATGGCTATATACAGGGAGTAGAAAATAACATGGAGTAGAAAATAACATGTTTATATACAGGGAGTAGAAAATAACATGGTTATATACAGTAGGGAGTAGAAAATAACATGGCTATATACAGTAGGGAGTAGAAATAACATGACAATATACAGTAGGGAGTAGAAAATAACATGCCTGTTACGCGAATGCAGTAAGCCAAGGTAAGTTGCTAGCTAGCATTAAACTTATCTTATAAAAAACAATCAATCATAATCACTAGTTAACTACACATGTTGATGATATTACTAGATATTATCTAGCGTGTCCTGCGTTGCATATAATCTGACTGAGCATACAAACACACAAGTATCTAAGTATCTGACTGAGCGGTGGTAGGCAGAAGCAGGCTCGTAAACTTTCATTCAAACAGCACTTTTGTGCGTTTTTTCCAGCAGCTCTTCGTTGTGCGTCAAGCATTGCGCTGTTTATGACTTCAAGCCTATCAACTCCCGAGATGAGGCTGGTGTACCCAAAGTGAAATGGCTAGGTAGTTAGCGCGCGCTAATAGCGTTTAAAACGTCACTTGCTCTGAGCTTTCTAGTAGTTGTTCCCCTTGCTCTGCATGGGTAACGCTGCTTCGATGGTGGTTGTTGTGTTGCTGGTTCGAGCCCAGGGAGGAGCGAGGAGAGGGACGGAAGCTATAATGTTACACTGGCAATACTAAAGTGCCTATAAGAACATGCAATAGTCAAAGGTTAATGAAATACAAATTGTATAGAGGGAAATAGTCCTATAATAACTACAACCTAAAACTTCTTACCTGGGAATATTGAAGACTCATGTTAAAAGGAACCACCAGCTTTCATATGTTCTCATGTTCTGAGCAAGGAACTGAAATGTTAGCTTTCTTACATGGCACATATTACACTTTTACTTTCTTCTCCAACACTTTTTTTTGCATTATTTAAACCAATTTGAACATGTTACATTATTCACTTGAGACTAAATTGATTTTAGTGATGTATTATATTAAGTTAAAATAAGTGTTCATTCAGTATTGTTTTAATTGTAATTATTACAAATAAATAATTTAAAAAAATAGTCTGATTAATCGGTATCGGCTTTTTTGGTCCACCAATAATCGGTATCGGCGTTGAAAAATAATAATCGGTCGACCTCTAATACAGGGAGTAGAAAATAACATGGCTATATACAGGGAGTAGAAAATAACATGGCTATATACAGGGAGTAGAAAATAACATGGCTATATACAGGGAGTAGAAAATAACATGGCTATATACAGGGAGTAGAAAATAACATGGCTATATACAGGGAGTAGAACATAACATGGCTATATACAGGGAGTAGAACATAACATGTCTATATACAGGGAGTAGAAAATAACATGTTAATATATAGGGAGTAGAAAATAACATGGCTATATGCAGGGAGTAGAACATAACATGTTCATATATAGGGAGTAGATAATAACATGGCTATATACGGGGAGTAGAAAATAACATGGCTATATACAGGGAGTAGAAAATAACATGTTTATATATAGGGAGTAGAAAATAACATGTTTATATATAGGGAGTAGAAAATAACATAGCTATATACAGTGAGTAGAACATAACATGGTTATATATAGGGAGTAGAAAATAACATGTTTATATATAGGGAGTAGATAATAACATGTTTATATACAGGGAGTAGATAATAACATGTTTATATACAGGGAGTAGAAAATAACATGTTCATATATACAGGGAGTAGAAAATAACATGTTTATATACAGGGAGTAGAAAATAACATGCTTATATACAGGGAGTATAAAATAACATGGCTATTATACAGGGAGTAGAAAATAACATGGCTATATACAGGGAGTAGAAAATGACATGTTTATATATAGGGAGTAGAAAATAACAAGGCTATATACAGGGAGTAGAAAATGACATGTTTATATACAGGGAGTATAAAATAACATGGCTATATACAGGGAGTAAAAAATAACATGTTTATATATAGGGAGTAGAAAATAACATGTTTATATACAGGGAGTAGAAAATAGCATGGCTATATACAGGGAGTAGAAAATAACATGTTTATATACAGGGAGTAGAAAATAACATGTTTATATACAGGGAGTAAAAAATAACATGGCTATATACAGGGAGTAAAAAATAACATGTTTATATATAGGGAGTAGATAATAACATGGCTATATACAGGGAGTAGAAAATAGCATGGCTATATACAGGGAGTAGAAAATAACATGGCTATATACAGGGAGTAGAAAATAACATGGCTATATACAGGGAGTATAAAATAACATGGCTGTTTATAGGTAGTAGATAATAACATGGTTATATACAGGGAGTATAAAATAACATGGCTGTTTATAGGTAGTAGATAATAACATGGCTATATACAAAGTAGGGAGTAGAAATAGCATGGCTATATACAAAGTAGGGAGTAGAAATAGCATGGCTATATAGGTAGTAGATGGCTACATGGCTATTTATATGGAGTAGAAAATGATATGGCTATATACAGGCAGTACCAGTCCCGAGTCGATGCGCGGGGGTATGAGGTAATTGAGGTAGTTACCCTTGAATGCATTTGCCCACCAGGAAGAGACCGTTGTTTGGTTAGGCAGTGTTGCTGTAGCACTCATGTGATTACTGAGTTTGCTAAACAAATGTTCACTGGATTCATGTAAATAATCCTGATGTCATTCTGCCAGGTAGTCATAGGCTCCCAAATAACCATGTTGGTAGAGGCTACATTGTAGTTAACATTTAAATGAGATGGTTTTGGGAAAGTCTTTTCCATCTGTACCAGGAGACGGTGATTACTTCTATCATCGCTAACCGCTACTGTGTGTCCTCTAGACACACACGCACCACACACACACACCAGACACACGCACCACACACACGCACCACACACACGCACCACACACACGCACACACACACACGCACCACACACACACGCACACACACACGCACCACACACACGCACCACACACACGCACCACACACACACACCACACACGCACACACACACGCACCACACACACGCACCACACACACGCACCACACACACGCACCACACACACACACCAACACGCACCACACACACGCACCACACACGCACCACACGCAGAGAGAGAAAAGGGCATTCCTGTACCGTTTCAGAAATTTGCAAGAAAATAGGAATCACTAATGCATTTTGTTCATATCTTGTGATTCACTGGGCAAATGAATGCCCTTTCTAATCATTTCAATAGATTTAGTTGATTTCCTATTAATTTCAAATAAAACATTTAATGTTGTGGAATTTCATTTCAAGGTCTGGTTTCGGTGTTTCCATCTGCGCTTTCTGCAACGTGTATTTTGACTACAAACACAGTCACGCATTCAACAGTGGAATGAATGGCAATCTTATCCCGGACAATATACAGGGGCATGTTTAAGTGTCTGGTGAGGAGAAGGGGAACATGTCGAAGTGTGGCCGTGTTTAGGAAGTCATCACTGGAGTGATTAAAACATGAATTAATATACACTCAGCCTCTCTAACTCTACTTGTGTCTCTCCATCGTTGTTTGGTCAGTGAGTATTCAGTTTTAAGTGTGTGTGTGTGTGTGCGTGCGTGTGGAGGTCATAATACAGTGTTGTGTTTATCTGAGAACACACACACACTCACAGAAATACAGCCAACAAATACACAATACACTGACGGAAATATTTCTTAATTTACACACTGCAGCGATATTAGATATTCCTGCTGTTAGCTGATTTATAACTTGCAGTCCAACTCAGTTAGAAATACAAAACACTATAGTGTCACACCATAACTTAAAGGACGATATTCTAGACACACACACACACACACACAAAGTTAAAGTGTGATTGATTCTCAGTGGGGAACCAGCAGACGTTCACCCCTAAGTGTTTGTGGTGGTCAAGATGCTCTCCGTCCATCTCTCCCCATAGCACCAAGTGCAGCGCTTTAAAAACAGTCACACGTAAGAGTGTGAAATACAGCGATTGCCAGAGTAATGAGGTTTTCCAAAAGGCCTTAGTCCGTTCGGGCCACCATAATATTGATTTAATTCATATTAATGCCACATGACAAGGCATAGCCGACTGTCAGTAACGGAACCAGGTTTTTTCCCCAGCTTGTGTGGGTGTCGGCGTGCCTGGCATTCATATGTGTGTGTGTGTGTGTGTGTGTGTGTGTGTGTGTGTGTGTGTGTGTGTGTGTGTGTGTGGTGTGTGTGTGTGTGTGTGTGTGTGTGTGTGTGTGTGTGTGTCTCTGTGTGTGTTTGCCTGCGTATGAGCTTCTATCTCTCTTCTCTCCACAGTCTAGTAGGAAGAATATTGGACTCTTCTTCCAACACACCCTGAGGGAGACGAACACTCCCAAGCATGAGCGGGTATGAATGGAATGTATAGACAAAATGGGCCCTGGTCCAGCTCTTTATACCCAAAGCAGTGTAGGCCTAACGTTATGATTATGTCTAATTAATTGGGTAATTAATTATGGAATATAAAACATTTATTTTACAGTAAACAGGGCACCGCCTATCATTTAAGTCGATAGGACTTTCTTAGCAAGTCGGGATAAACCGTACATGTCACAATTATAACCTCAAGGTTCTGTAGAGTTCTTTCAATGTCGGATTCAACATCTCAGAGACAGTGATATTATTTTATAACAGGAAAAATATGTATTACAAAAACAAGGTAATACTACAGTACAGGACAAATGACTCCGTGACTCAGAATGAAAAGCAATGATGAAGTAGTTAGGATGGGGAAGGGAGGGAAACAGAGAGGAGGGTTTCTCTTAACTCAAGAGTAGGACAAGCTGTCATTTAGGATGATTCTACATGAGACGAAGCAGGGAATTTAAGAGAGAGATATATCCTGTGTTGCTTACGTGGAATTCCATAGTAGCTCAATCTCTGGCTGGATTCCCAAATGTCCTTTTAGTGGGAAAAGGGGAGAAGGCCCTTGTTGAGACAGTTCCCGGGGTGGTGTCTTTGTCCGACTGAGATCCAAGTGAGAGCAGAGGACAATCGTTCAAATTCCTACATTGGTGTTTGGCCTCCGCTCATTGAGATCGGGGGGGGGGGATCAATAATAAAGGACGCTTTCCAGTTACCAACTACACTGACGTCTGAGAAGCAGAAGGATATCAGTCGTCTGTGGCTATTGTTCACGTCACGCTTTTATAGTTCAGTTCGAATGGACAGCGTGGGCGGGGATAGGCTCCTAGGCCTGATTGGCTGAAATGTTCCATGGTCACTCTTAGTTAACAGGAGGTGCCCCATGCCCAGGGAGGAGAGTAGTGTTCCGTGGTCACTCTTAGTTAACAGGAGGTGTCCCATGCCCAGGGAGGAGAGTAGTGTTCCGTGGTCACTCTTAGGAGGTTATGCCCAGTAGTGGTGTCCCATGCCCAGGGAGGAGGAGAGTAGTGTTCCGTGGTCACTCTTAATTAACAGGAGGTGCCCCATGCCCAGGGAGGAGAGTAGTGTTCCGTGGTCACTCTTAATTAACAGGTGGTGCCCCATGCCCAGGGAGGAGAGTAGTGTTCCGTGGTCACTCTTAATTAACAGGAGGTGTCCCATGCCCATGCCCAGGGAGGGAGGAGAGTAGTGTTCCGTGGTCACTCTTAATTAACAGGTGGTGCCCCATGCCCAGGGAGGAGAGTAGTGTTCCGTGGTCACTCTTAATTAACAGGAGGTGCCCCATGCCCAGGGAGAAGAGTAGTGTTCCGTGGTCACTCTTAATTAACAGGAGGTGCCCCATGCCCAGGGAGAAGAGTAGTGTTCCGAGGTCACTCTTAATTAACAGGTGGTGCCCCATGCCCAGGGAGGAGAGTAGTGTTCCGTGGTCACTCTTAATTAACAGGAGGTGCCCCATGCCCAGGGAGAAGAGTAGTGTTCCGTGGTCACTCTTAATTAACAGGAGGTGCCCCATGCCCAGGGAGAAGAGTAGTGTTCCGTGGTCACTCTTAATTAACAGGTGGTGCCCCATGCCCAGGGAGGAGAGTAGTGTTCCGTGGTCACTCTTAATTAACAGGAGGTGTCCCATGCCCAGGGAGAAGAGTAGTGTTCCGAGGTCACTCTTAATTAACAGGTGGTGCCCCATGCCCAGGGAGGAGAGTAGTGTTCCGTGGTCACTCTTAGTTAACAGGAGGTGTCCCATGCCCAGGGAGGAGAGTAGTGTTCCGTGGTCACTCTTAATTAACAGGTGGTGCCCCATGCCCAGGGAGGAGAGTAGTGTTCCGTGGTCACTCTTAATTAACAGGAGGTGCCCCATGCCCAGGGAGAAGAGTAGTGTTCCGAGGTCACTCTTAATTAACAGGTGGTGCCCCATGCCCAGGGAGGAGAGTAGTGTTCCGTTTTTGATGGATAAATCCTTTGTAAAAAAAACAACAAAAAAACGGTAAAGGTGGGTTATTGTTCAGGGCATATTGTTCCCAACGTAATGATCACGAAACATGACATGTTCTCCTTGAAATACAGAGAAGTTATTCCGAACAGGGAAAAACACACAATATCATTGAACATTTCTACAGCATACAATGATCATAGGATACACCAGTACTTCCCCACCTATATCCTTCTGGTGTTCCAACAAGAATGAATGGTCTGGATTCTGTCTGTTTAGAGCAGAGCGAGCCATTTGGCAGGTCTCTGCTTTTACAGTGCCGTCCTTTCCTGGACAGAACGTTTTGAAGTGGACGTTCTGCTGTTTAATGGTTATCTTGTTATATATATTTTTTTTTTCCAGGGTGGGTCAACATTGAGACCAGTGTCTCATCTACAATGGAAGCCTGTGAACATACACAATTTAATGCATATCATGTAATATTTGTTTTGTAATTTTTTATTTAACCTTTATTTAACTAGGCAAGTCAGTTAAGAACAAATTCTTATTTACAATGACGGCCTGGGAACTGTGGGTTAACTGCCTTGTTCAGTTATGGTCTAAACATTATAAGGCACCATCTAAGACAAGTGTGGCTGTTTTTTGTTGGGAAAAGGGGGAGAAGAGTGGCTGGGTCGTGTCACGTCTTTTCATCTCTACCGTTGGCATGCCGACAGGAGAGTAGATATGTATTGCGTACACTCTGCCAACTGACAGGCATTAGGAATTGGCCTGTCAGCGTCAATAATCCAAACTGCTCTAAAACCCATGTAGCAATACGCACCAAACTAAACAAGTCTCCTTTTGTTTATTTCACTGTGTTTATTTGTTTACACCTCATTTCCCACCGTGGAGTACGGGAGGTTTTAGATTGTTGTGTTGTTGTGTGTGTAGCCTCGACGTGCTAATCAAACCGGATAAGGACTTGATACCTGGTGAAAGCTGCCTTTAGCTAATTTACCTGTGTAAGCTAGTTGATTCTGACAATGTGTCTACTGTGACTACGAACAGATGTGTGTGTGTGTGTGTGTGTGTGTGTGTGTGTGTGTGTGTGTGTGTGTGTGTGTGTGTGTGTGTGTGTGTGTGTGTGTGTGTGTGTGTGTGTGTGTGTGTGTGTGTGCGTGCATACGTGCGTGGCTGGGTTAGTGGCAGTGTTTCCGTGTGCTCTGAGGCGTGTTAATGACAGCAGGCAGAAAATGAACAGACATTGAGCAGACTCATCCATGATCTGCCGTACAGGTACAGTTCTGTGTGTCTGTGTTTGTAAGATGTTGTTGTGCCTGTAGGATTTAAACGCTCCCCAATCCCCCCTTCCCCAAAACACGTATAAATAGTGTTATATAAATTGTGCAAAAATGTCTATTCTATTCTACTGAGACATTTACTTTATGTTAGTTTTCTTATCTTGTATTATTTCTTATTGTTGTTGCAAGTTAGCATTTCAGGAACCTGCAAGTTAGCATTTCATTGGACAGTGTATATACCATGTGTATCCTGTACACATGACTAATACAACTTGAGGATTTGTAGTACATGTATGGGTATTCATTAGGTGTGTGTATTAGTACACGTAAGGGTATTCATTAGGTGTGTGTATTAGTACACGTAAGGGTATTCATTAGGTGTGTGTATTAGTACATGTATGGGTATTCGTTAGGTGTGTGTATTATAAATCAAACTATTATCCCATTACTGGTATGCAGTTGCATTATTTCCTAGCTGGGGTTTAAAGAATAGAGTCTAGGTAAAGGTGTGCCTGTCTATTTTCTATAGTGCTTTTCCCCCTAGCTAGAATGGCTAAGTGCGTGCATGCCCGAGAGTGGGAGAGAGAGAACGAGGGAGAGATATTGCTGAGAGAATGTGTGTGTGTGTCTCTGTTTGTGTGTGTGTGCAACAGATGAGTGAAGACTCCAAATGGTTAAAGCAGAGACAGCCCTCCCCTCCCCTCCCTCGACCTCCTTTCCTCTCCCTCCTCCCCCGGTGGGTGTAAACAGACAGAGGCTCAACCTATAGCGCGCCTCCCTCCCTTCTTTCAGCCCCAAGCCCCTCCCCTCTCCTGCCAGCAGTAGCACGGCTCCGAAAGAGTGCCTCAAACTTGGAGAGAGCGAGAGAGAGAGAGAAAGAAAGAGGAAAGATTCCGTTTAGAAAGGCAGGCAGTGGCAGAGAGGGTGCGAGAGCGAGCGTGGACCAACCACCAACCAGCAGGATGCGCATTTAACCACCCACTGTCCAGCCTAAGGGGAGAAAAAGATCCAGCATTTCTTCCCTCTTTTTTTATTCCTCCCTCTCTCGTTAATGAGTTGAGCTTGAAGCCTGAGCTTGATGCGATAGAGAGTGAGAGTGTGATTGTTCATTAAGAGGAGCCTCTCTGTTCTGTGTGTGCGTTTGAGAGAGTGAGTGGAATAGGAGAAACAGACTACTGCCAGTAGAACCACTGAAACAGACTGTGTGCCGAGATAGAGAGAGAGAGAAAGCTCCAGAGATATCTAAGGCAAGTGTTTTGTGGAGTGCAAGACAAAAGGCGAAAAAAGCTCCAGGCAAGACCCAGCGCAGCACCGTGTCTACCCAGCTACATGCCTCTGTGATCGGGTAACGAGAGCAGCCAGGAGGGCTCTGGCCGGATCCTTTTAACCCTTTTGGGGAAGGAACACCTGGAGGATTTCTTAACCTAAGGTAACAGCTGAAACCAGTGTATTCTCTCTGCTGCTGCTAATTGACCTTCCTCTGTGCTGTTTATGCACTCTCTCTCTGTGTGTGTGTGTGTGTGTGTGTGTGTGTGTGTGTGTGTGTGTGTGTGTGTGTGTGTGTGTGTGTGTGTGTGTGTGTGTGTGTGTGTGCGCCTGTGCATCCACACGCCTTGCCAGTGGTCAATGCAATGTGATTATTGGCAGTCCATTATTATTCCCATTGTCTGCTTAAGTGTGTTTAAATCATCTTCAAAGGAAAGGAGTTGTGTGTGTTGAGGGGACCTGTATCGCATGTTAATACGCTTCTCTCTCTGTGATTCCGTGACTCCGGCACTTTGAGAGTTGATTGGTGAGAGAGAGAGGGAAGTAAACGCTCCCCCGAAAAAAGCTCCCTCGGAGCTCGGCTGCCCTCACCACTGTCAGATGTTCTGAATTAGAGCGAATAGTTTTTGCGAAGCCGAGCCCAGTCAGTGGTCCTTTTTTTGGTGCTGCTTGTGGTCAGAATTTCCAGCCTCTCCAAATGCACCCAGGCTATAATACCAGGCAGGATGAGGGGGCTGATGCTGTGGAGGGGGATTCGCAAGCCTTTTTTTGGATTGGCTCAACAGCATAATAGATGAATTGTGTGTGTTGAGGATTTAGATTTAAAAGGCTGTGAAAAAGAGGGGTGTTTGTTTATGTAATTTTTATGGAAGTGTATATTTTCATGGTTATTTGATGTCCTGTCTTATAAGATGTGGAAACAGACAATAGCCTACAGTGCCGTTTGTAACACACGTAATAAATCTCACTCTCGTCCTGTTATGGGGAGAATAGACCCTTACACTGCAGGATAATTGGAACCATATTTTTTGCGGGGGGGTGTTTCGGAATTTGTCACTCTGTTACCTTTTCAATTAGCCTGTTGTACATCCCCCGGCCTGCCGCTGAGTGATGGAATGATGCAACGATAACGGACAGAACTGAACAACATAACAAGTGAATAACTGTCAGGCCGGGAATAAAAGAGTGAACGATGTCACAATGCACCAGCTTTGCGTTCATAAACGTCGTGGAGATGGCCAGATGTTAAAAGATGCTAAACATTATTTGTATTTTCTTTTTACAAAAAATGGACACGTCAGATGAGCTAGATAAAGAGGATATCATGTGATATGCTTTTATGATTTCAATATGTTCATCATCTGTGTGTTATAGAACTGGGATTTGCCATATGTTCCATCAGTTAAGGAAGTTAGATGGCTCTGCCGTGTTAAAAACCAGACAATAGGAAGGAGTACTGGGGGTGCAGCAACAATGTGTCTGCCGTGTTAAAAACCAGACAATAGGAAGGAGTACTGGGGGTGCAGCAACAATGTGTCTGCCGTGTTAAAAACCAGACAATAGGAAGGAGTACTGGGGTGCAGCAACAATGTGTCTGCCGTGTTAAAAACCAGACAATAGGAAGGAGTACTGGGGGTGCAGCAACAATGTGTCTGCCGTGTTAAAAACCAGACAATAGGAAGGAGTACTGGGGGTGCAGCAACAATGTGTCTGCCGTGTTAAAAACCAGACAATAGGAAGGAGTACTGGGGGTGCAGCAACAATGTGTCTGCCGTGTTAAAAACCAGACAATAGGAAGGAGTACTGGGGGTGCAGCAACAATGTGTCTGCCGTGTTAAAAACCAGACAATAGGAAGGAGTACTGGGGGTGCAGCAACAATGTGTGTGCTCATGCGTTAAAGACGCTGTGAAATTCCACCAGTCAGTGATTCCTCTTAGGCCCACTACCACTGAGAGGAACCTGTGGCTTCTCATAATGTCAAACAGTTCCCCCGATTTGTTAAAAAACAAGAAAGAAATGGGCCTCTCTCTCTCTCCCCTTCTCTCTCTCTCTCTCTCTCTCCCCCCTTCTCTCTCTCTTTCTCTCTCTCTCCCCTTCTCTCTCTCTCTCTCTCTCTCTCTCTCTCTCTCTCTCTCTCTCTCTCTCTCTCTCTCTGTCTGTCATATTTCAGATCTGCGTGCCAAAGCCTGTGACCCTGTTCACGCCCCAAATGGCACCCTATTCCCTATATTGTGCACTTCTTTTGATCATAGCTCGGTAGGTCGTGCACTACACAAGGAATAAGGTGCCATTTGGGATGCTCACAATGAGAAATAAGCTGTCAAGAATTACTGGGGAGGCCGGGGCCATGTGCAAAGGTGTTTAATGTCCCTCTCATGCGGCGAGCCTTACTACATGGGTCCACTTTAACGCTCATACTAAGCCCCTCTGCTGATTTATGGCCCAGGACCCCATTCTTTGATTCCACACTACATTGATTTTGGAGAGGGGAAATAATGGTTTGCAATGTTAGACACTGAAAGAAAGAGTGGAGAGAAGGGGAGGACGGGGACGGTAGGAGGAAATAGCCAGCTGAACCTGGCTGTCTTTCCTCTTCTCTTTCTCCCTCTCTTTCTTTCTCTTCACAAATGGAAAGAGATCGCCTAGCAACGGGGCCCAGGCTGTGCTTGGTGTGTGTGTGTGTATGTGTGCGTGCACGTACGTGTGTGTGCGATATATACACTTAGTGTGTGTAGTAATCTGGCTGATGGACTGCATTACTGGAGCTATTACTCAATGAATGAAAGTTTTAATTCCGTTTGATAACGCCGTCGTGATATTTCTCTGATTTAGCGCCTTGTAAAACGGACCAGGTCACCTTTCCTTATCCACATATTTCTCTGTTTTATTGTTTGTGTTATTACATTGAAGGGCATTTATCGTAGCGCAGGGGGGCCATTATTTTTTATTTAAAAAAAAATTAATACAAATGATGCCGGTTCAGAGTCCCAGACCTACATCTTGATGGCTGGGGGGTTACGTAATGGCTCAACTCATTGTTAATTTATAGAGGAAAATTGGAAAAGGCCCGACGGATCCGCTCCGGAGTAAAAAAAAAATTAAAACGGGAAAGGAGGGGAAATCGTGATTGACATCGCCATTGGTGAAAAACGGAATCCACGGCCTATAGGCCTACAGTCTATTGCATCCTCATTAGCATAATATGTGGTTATTATATAACCATGTTGTGATGGAGGGATGAGATGAGGGATGACAAAGAGCAATGTCCATGGGAATGGACATGAAAGAGGGGGTGAAGCGCTTGAAGTTTCATCGTCCACACGGATGAGTAAAGAGCTCGTTCTATCTCTTTATCTCTGTTTTTCTCTCTCTCTCCAGCTCTTTGTGATTAAAGTTAATATCTCTCCATGAATCCCTTGAGAACACCCCCCCTCCCGTCATTAGATAGGAGTGATTTACGAAGTGAGAGAGAAAGAGTGTGTGTGTATCTGTAGCTGTTGAGGGATTGAGGAGTGAGTTTGGAGTGTTATCTAGCTAGGTGTTCAGATGGCTCCGTGATCCCTTCTTCCACTGATCTAGGAGGGCTAAAGAGAGGTACTGACTGACACTTCTTCCACTGATCTAGGAGGGCTAAAGAGAGGTACTGACTGACACTTCTGAAGGAGCACCTTCTCTCTCTCTCTCTGTAATTCTCCCCCCTTTTGTCTCTCGTTCTCATTATTTCTCTCCCCCTTCCTCTTCTCCTACATAACAGCGCCGGTCCGTCCAGGGCCTCCAGAACTCACGTTAACAACACATACACTACATACCCATCAGCCAATCGATCGATTTTATTTTGTCATCACAGCTCTGCTCCAGATAAGACTTGGAGGAGGAGGCTTCTATTGTATATTGTTGCAGGTGGCTGTTGCAGGCGGTGCGCAGGAAATGGTGCTATACTCATCCATTTGGGATAAGAAGAAGGCCCCTCAATAGGTCTTGCTGCTTCCAGAATATTCTTTGCGATTGCCTGGCACGTACCACAGGGAGCCTGCTACAGATTGGACTGTTTGGCTGGGAGCCGGAGAGGAGCAGGGAAGGTTGGCCGGAGGAGAGTTTCTGTCAAATAAACGGTACGCCGTCGATGGTATGCTAATTCCCCCGTCTGCCTGTGTGTGTGAGAAGACTTGTGTTTGGTGCGTAAATATGAATTAGATTGGATGCGTCCCAAATTGCACCCTATTCCCCATAATATTAAATCTTATTGTCCCAGCTCAAAAGTAGTGCACTTTATTTTTAAATAGGGAATAGGGTGCTATTTGAGAGGCAGACGCGGAGGAGATTTAGATGCGTTCGTTACAGCGAGGAGAAGCTAGTGTGTAGGAAAGAGGAAAGATCATTGAGGGAATTTATTGAAGAACCTATTATTTATTTTCAGATTGTTTCTCTGACATTCTTCCTCTTCAGGAATGATAAGGATGTGTTCCAAGTCCTTCCAGAACAACAACAAGCTGTACTTTTCTTCCATTAATTTAGGCCTAAGTCCTTTAATAAATATACACATTTCAAAAATATATTTAAATGCAGGAAAAATGCAATATACATTGTAATTTAAATTAAAACATAATAAAGTAGGAATATATACCATTTAAATGATAAAGAATAAGGTTTAGTGTAAATAGAAAATCCAGAATTGTTTTAGTGGTCAAATTTTTTATTGGCTATAAAAAATAAAATATTTATGATTCTTCCAAAAATCAAATACTAATGAATTAATAATGATTAAAATAATAATTGTACAAATAACAGCACCATATATAGTTATATTTCTATTATCACCTTATACAACCTGCCGTAAATAAAATAACATGAGCATGTACTAATTTGGGGCTGACGAGTGTGAAGGGGAAACAAAGGTCATCATGGGGGTCAAACACAGGAAATTATCCTTGTGATGGAGTAGCCTGGCCCTATGGACACACACACACACACACACACACACTGCTGGGTCATAAATCCTCATATGAATAATACAGGGACTACCCCAGCCACTGCATTTCCCCACAGTACCATTACAGAGGAAAGGATGTTATATACAGTTTCTTTGTGAAGGCTGCTGATTTTCTCCTCTTGTTTTCTATTGTTATCGAATTGAGATGATAGTTATTTTCCACTCCAGTTGAGAAGGACCCCTAGGCAGGTGTGTGTGTGTGTGTGTGTGTGTGTGTGTGTGTGTGTGTGTGTGTGTGTGTGTGTGTGTGTGTGTGTGTGTGTGTGTGTGTGTGTGTGTGTGTGTTAGAGTTCTCCCTCTCCTGATGGAGCCAGATAGAGGTTGTGGTTGTGACCCGGGCTGTTCTGGGACGGTGACAGAGTGACCATCCTTACCGTAGCGTGGCTTAGCTGCCGACTGAGCCCAGATAGAATAACAGTAGTTTCAGTTGAGGTGACGGTGATAAGCAGGGCCCATACATCACGGCGGAGAGGTAGCACCACAGGCTATCACACGGGGGGACAGGAAAATAGACCACGGCACATCTATTCACACAATGCCCATGGTGTCCTATTCTCAGAGTGCTGATCTAGCACCAGGTCGCCTCTGTCAGTATAATTGCATTCATTATGATCTAAAAGGCCAAACTGATCCTAGATCAGCACTCCAATTCTGAGAGGCTTTGTGAATTGGGGCCCTGATCTCCTGAGCTCAGATATTCTAACTGGAAAGCATGAGGAAGCCAACGTTAAAGTTAACGTGTCTTAGTGAGACTAAACAAAACTAAATGAGCTATTAATGTGGTCTACCTGAACTGACAAGGCTAACTCTAAGCTAATCGCTAGGTTGTATGACTTGGCTGTGTAGACTCTCACACCTGGGAGTTAAATGGGTATGTATTAAATAAGCATGTCTTTGTCCTTTCAATGTCTCGTCTAGCTGGTGGTTATTGGAGTTGACTAAATAAATCCTTGTCAGCAGAATTGTCCCCTGTTGGCCTGGTAATGTGTGGTAACTCGATTACCCTGTAGCCATATTACCCTTGACTCTACCTCAACGTTACGAGAGCACACAACACACACACACAACACACAGTAGCTAGCTCCATCTCTTGACGGCAGCACCTGCAAGGCCTCTCTCCTCTCTCGTCTCTCCTCTCTCCTCTCTCGTCTCTCTCCTCTCTCCTCTCTTGTCTCTCTCCTCTCTCCTCTCTCCTCTCTCGTCTCTCCTCTCTCGTCTCTCCTCTCTCCTCTCCATCTCCAGCGAGGGGGAAAGAGGAAATAAAGCCTCCATTCAAGGGCTCATAGACCGAGACGCCCACATGTATAATAGAACAGTCCAATCGTAAAACTTCAGATTCATATACACTCTGTGTGTGTTGTGTTCTGTGTGCGTGTGCGTGCGTGCGTGTGTGTGTGTGACTGAAGAGGGGAGCGAGAAGGGTAAATCTAATATATGAGCCAGTGCCTCTGCTATCCACCAGATATTGTACTCGACAAACAGCTACTGAAGGATCATTTAGTAATAATGAATAAATGACTTAGTTCTGCTCCACATAACGGCCCATTAGGTTTGTTCCGAAAGGAGTCGAGGTGCTGAATAAGTAGATGTATAAGAGCGTTTATCCTGTGTACTGGACTTACAGTGTTGCTTTGTTTTATTTCAGTCTGGAATCTCTTCTTCAGAGAACCTATTTTATACGCTGCACGACACTTACGATTTGTACTTGTGTCTGTTATTTAAATGTCTCTGATAACAGCCAAGGAGGCGGTTTAAGGTAATGTTCCCTTTGTCAAACTACATAGTTGTTCATCTGTAGTGAGGCAAGGCTGGGAGATGGAGGACACTTGGCCAGAGATATGGACCAGCAGCAGCCACGTCCACCAGCCCAGAAACTGTGTGGAGGGAGCACACACACTCCATCTATGAGGAAGATTGGTGTGTGTGTGTTTAGGGGCGTTGCATTGATATTTTGTGTAGGTGTATGTGCGTGTGTGCTGTACATGTGTTTGGGTGATACATTGCTCGTGTGTGTGTGTGTGTGTGTGTGTGTGTGTGTGTGTGTGTGTGTGTGTGTGTGTGTGTGTGTGTGTGTGTGTGTGTGTGTGTGTGTGTGTGTGTGTGTGTGTGTGTGTGTGCGCATTGACGCCCGTCAGCTTGTGTGTGTGTGTGTTTCTCTGTGTGTGCCCACTCCCGTCTCCTTGCATTGGAATCCATCCCCGTTGTGAGCCAGAGCCACCACTATGCCACTAGGCCCAGAGGGGATGTAGCTAGGAGGAGACCCTAACCAGTCTCCCTCACACACAGAAAGACCCAGTCCTTCTATTGTTTCCGCCCGGCTCGGCAATCCCTCCCCAGGATCAAGCATCACACACACACACAAAACACATGCACGCTCCTAAACACAGACACACACACACACAGAATCAGGGCTCACGCACACGCACGCCACTCACACACACATGCACACTCTCGGAGGCTAGCTGGCTTTCCCGTTGATCATTTGAGGAGAACCTCTCCCCCCTCCAACTCCCCCTAGTCTCTTTTCATTGCCTGCTTCACTGCAGCCCTGCCTAACAAATGCTTTACCAGACCTCTCTCTCTCTCTCTCTCGCTCTCTCTCTCTTAGCTATATGACCCTAGGGCAAAAGGGAAGGAGAGAGGGGGATGAGGAGATGGGAGGGAGGGACAGCCAACCAACCATCCACTCACCCACCTCTTTTGTTTGGGGGTTAGAGGCACAGCAAGGTTGTGACCTTTTAAGACGAGGGCCTGGGGCTCGGGTTACAGGAGCACAGCCTGGGCTAGATGCAGGGAGGGAAGATGTCTGTCTGTCCCTGCTCAGCCACATGTGTTCGGCAATCAACTGAACAATGTCATCAGCACTAACACTGCCATTACCACATCTAACCACATGTGTCATCAGCCCCCACAGGGAGGAGACAGGTTTAAGGTTTAAACACACACACACACACACACACACACACACACACACACACACACACACACACACACACACACACACACACACACACACACACACACACACACACACACACACACAGAGACAGACAGAAAAGCCCAATCCCCAGAGAAGGGTAGAGAAAGAGGCAGGGATGGCTGGATATAGAGAGAGATTTATCACTGGTAGTTTGGCATTGAGCTGCTCTGGTTTTAATGTGGGGTAATCAGCACCCGTCCGTCCGTGTTTCCACATGCTGGTCCAGTTGTCACGGGGGAGCAGTGTACTGAGAGGGAGCGAGGGGGTCGGCAACATACAGTCTACATGAACAGTTGTCTGTATCTTTATTATTTACACAGTCTACACTCAGCTGCACAAGGGTGGGTGGTAGCTGTGTGTGTGTGTGCGTGCATGAGTGCGTGAGTGCGTGTGTGTGTGTGTGTGTGTGTGTGTGTGTGTGTGTGTGTGTGTGTGTGTGTGTGTGTGTGTGTGTGTGTGTGTGTGTGTTGAGATGAGAGCACATCTCTGTCTCTAGCTACGTACAGTATATACTATGTTGCCCTTGGGTGTAGGTGGAAAAGCCCATTTGGCTAGTCTATCACCACTCCCCATAGCACCACTGTACTGAACCACATTACTGGTGATCACCACTACCCATAGCACCACTGTACTGAACCACATTACTGATGATCACCCTCTCTTCTCCCATGCCCTTTTGTCTTCAACAGTAAGTCCCTCATTAAGTAATATCCGCCTCTCTCTCACACACACACACACACACCGCGTGTCTCCCCACTAAAGGGTTAAGAAAAGGAGCTGTGTTTGTTGACTGTGTAAAGCCTGTAAGGTACAGCTGCTCTGACATTTAGCCTGCTGCTCGTTGTTTGTTTGTTTATCCATCTCAACACAAAGCTGTATACTAATCAGCCCTCATAGCGACAGATACAGTACACTTACTTGGCAACACATTTCTGTTGTTATTTATTTTTGTCTCCATTTCTTGGTCTGTCTCTCTCTCGGTTTTAGGCTCATTCTCCGTCTCTCTCTCTCCCCTCTCTCTCTCTCTCTCTCTCTCTCTCTCTCTCTCTCTCTCTCTGTTATCTACCCTTAAAAAAGGACAGAGAAATGTCCATTTTAATTAAAGCAGTGTTATAAAAGATACCGTGTTATAAATCAGGGTCTCTGTTGTGTTTGAAGTGCAGACACACGGACCAGTTGTTTCTCTTCACCCTATTCTATCTAAATGCAATTTCAGCATGAACGTCAGGCCCTCCATTTATGGACTTATGTCATTTCTGCAATTCATTTACATGTATGACAGCTAAGACAGGATATATATATATATATAATGTTGCTGTAGATATAATAACTTTGTGTGTGTAGCATGTTGGGATGGAGAGGCAGAAAAAAGGATGGTTAAAAACAGAGAAAGAGAGTTACAGAGCAATGTGCCCTCCTAGATATGGTAGAGATCTATCACAATGCCCAGAACATTTGCAGCTATGGTACACACACACACACGCTCACACATACAGACGTAGGCACACACGCCCACATTAACACCGGTCCCCCCCGAACGCAGACACACACACACACATACACACACACACACACCCTGTCCCATCATTGACATTCCAGTCTCTCCCCACCAGCCCCTCTCCCAACACAGTAGACTCCTTCTCCTCCTCCCCCTCTCCTATAAAAGCCCAGTCAGACAAATGCCTCTCCCATGCCTTCTCTTTTCTCTCTCTCTCTTTTCTTTTCACTCAGCTCCTTAATTACCTTGGGTGTAATTAGCCACAAGATCAACCAATTATTTGTATTTAAGTAGCTACTAATTCACAACTTTGTTCCTAATAGGTCATTAAAGAGAAATGTAAAGTAAATATACTGTTTAATGTATAATTGCCTCTTTAAGAAGATAAATAACAACTTTTCCCTGAGTTTGATTTCTAAATAAGCATTTATTTGAGTAAAAAAAAATGAGTAGATGTGTTTTTATAGAAGTTGATACAATTAATGGTGGCTACCTTGTGCCATTACATAATTATCCTGTTAATTCTGCATTTAACAGTTCAGGTTTTAATTCCTTTTGTTGATTACACTTGATAAATCGCCAGGGAACACTTGTGAATTAACCACTCTCAGATGACAAGTAATTAGTGGCTAATCAGGCAACTCCCAGTAATCAACTGAAAGAGAAACAACATATTTAATAGTCATTTAATTGACGGTGTTCAGAGCGGCTGTAGATGATTCAAGGTTCAAGGAAGTGATTACCAGAAAGTGGACAATAATGTTTCCATTCTAATCTATATTATTTTATTCCATTTTAGTCTATTCTACAGAAGTGATTTGGGCTGTAATGTGGTTTTGTCTTAATGACAGTCGTAGCCTTATGTCATGGGTTTGTGTCATCGTAGCCTTATGTAGTGGCTTTGTGTCATTGTAGACTTATGTAGTGGCTTTGTGTCATCGTAGCCTTATGTAGTGGCTTTGTGTCATTGTAGACTTATGTAGTGGCTTTGTGTCATTGTAGCATTATGTAGTGGCTTTGTGTCATCGTAGCCTTATGTAGTGGGTTTGTGTCATTGTAGCCTTATGTAGTGGCTTTGTGTCATTGTAGCATTATGTAGGGGCTTTGTGTCATCGTAGCCTTATGTAGTGGCTTTGTGTCATCGTAGCCTTATGTAGTGGCTTTGTGTCATCGTAGCCCTATGTAGTGGCTTTGTGTCATCGTAGCCTTATGTAGTGGGTTTGTGTCATTGTAGCCTCCAGGTCACCAGTCAGAACTTGAAGTGTCTCGCTGATGAAGCACTAGTTATGACTGGTTGGTTGTCAGACTGAGTGTCACTTACAGTGTGTGATGGATGAGTGCATGGAGAGTACACACACACACTGGGTTATGAGTTGAATTGCACAATGTAGGACAGTAAAGGGCAGAGGCTGGGGTCTATGACAGCCTATATGTACCTACCACTAGCACTGACTGTAGCCCAGTACCCATTGTGCTGTGGCTATAGGGCGACACCAGCTCTAACTATAGCTTATTGTTAAGGCAGATTCCTCTATATAGACTCCAAGTCCATTCATCCTATTATAATGAATACTACCGTCCAACATTAGATAATACTGACCCCGATAACCTCATAACAACTCACATCTACTCTAGTCACTGCCAAGCTTCTTACAGAGAAGTAACACAGTGATTCAAGATATTCCTTGAGGGGGAAATGACAGACTGTGTCTTCTTACTGCTTTATACGAGTGGATCATTCAATGTCCTTGCAGCATAGACAAACACAACAGATGTGTGGATACGCTGAGCTTCCTCATCTGGTCTCAAAACAGCGTAAACGATACAATCAAACACAATCAAATTCCCATCAAAAAATACTTGTTCGGATGAATCAGTCTTTTCAGCTTCTCAGCTTGCCAGGCTTACAGCATGGCTGAACGCAGAATTGACTTTATCCCTTTGCCGTCTGTGTTGGCTGCGAATTGGCTCTGGGCTGTGCCCCAAATGGCACCCTATTTCCTATATAGAGCTCTAGATTCCCAGGGCTGTGGTCAACAATAGTGCACTATATAGGGAATAACTCTTATTTGATATAGTCTGTCTTTTACTCCCACCATTATACACTATATGACTTTAACTGCTGCCATGTTAAAAAGTGGCAAAAATAACTGTGGCCTTTTTAAACTCTGTGTTTGATGGTCCCCGAGTGGAGATGGGTGAGTGGAGTGGTAGAGAACCAGTGGAAAATTCATTAGTAGCGGATTTAAGATGAATGAAGTGTGTGTGTGTGTGTGTGTGTGTGTGTGTGTGTGTGTGTGTGTGTGTGTGTGTGTGTGTGTGTGTGTGTGTGTGTGTGTGTGTGTGTGTGTGTGTGTGTGCGTGAGTCTGTGTTTAAGTGTGTGTGCGTCATCTCCACGTGAACACTTATTCCGTTACACCACTAATGGCAGCAATATAAGCGTGCCATAAAGATGTAGAATTTGAAATGAATTCCGGTGCCAGCTAGCTTGTCTGTTTTAATGTGATTCTATGGCTAAGACAGAGCTGGAGGTTGTTTCTTATCCACCAAGCATATAGCATATATGCATATATGGAGAAGAAGCGTATGTGGAGGTGAAGCGTATGTGGAGGTGAAGCGTATGTGGAGGTGAAGCGTATATGAGCGCCGAGAGTCGTCGATCGATTGGTCAAAACGTGTATTTTTCCATAAATAGACACATCCTATGTGTTTAAAGCAAATCAACTATATGTACTGAGTTTGTCTGATGCTTTAAGCACACTGTTTGATTAAATAATTGAGACACACAAATGACTAGAGAGAGTCCGACCGCAATTGGTTTAATTGTGGCCTCAGACTTACTGCACTGTGTTAAAGAAAAACTTCAGCAAGTGACTGTGTGACTAGCACCCGTTGTCTTTCTCTCCGCCCTGCTGCAGCAGCCACCTCATAACATCAACAGGGTTTATTGAGCTGTCCGTGTTGCTGAAGCTTCAACATAATTGCAGCCATTTCTGACTGAAAAGTTCTGTTAACGATATCCCTCATCTGTTTAGGAAAAACATTCCCTATTCCCTCAACCCTTGCTCTCTTTACGTGGCACGTATGCATCACATGCACGGGACCAATAGGTGCTGACCTGTAGCTTATCATAATCACATCAATGAATTGGTTATACCAAACTCCGAACACCATAACACGTGTCAGACAAAATGGATGCAGAGGACATGACAAATAAACTTGAAACAGGGGAATGTTTACTGGTTGCTCAGGAGGTAAAGGGGAAGTCAGATGTGTGGAATAAATGTGGCTACTTGTGTAAAATACTGGAGATCAAGAAAAACAAGGTAAGGAGCCAGCGCTGCGTGCATCTTGTGTCAAACAGGTGCTGTTAGATTACAATATAATTTCTCTGACCTTTGGGAATGTAAACAACATTAAATAAATGATAAGCGTACCAGAGAGTCTGTAGTAAAGTTTTTTTATTTTTATTTTGTAAAGCCTTTATTACAGCAAAAGCAAAGACTCCAACCAGTCACATTCATTCATGAATGCAATTTCCATGGAATAGTTTATATATTGTTTACGCTAATTATTCAAGGATCGCTTTGTTATATTTAAAAATGAAAATGCTTGATTACATTTCAAATCATGAATGACTCGTACGCTGTGTGATGACATGGATGAATGGATGATTGATTGATACAGTAGCCTATAGAAGTATTGAAATATAGTCCTAAATTACGGTATTAAGACTAAACAGGAGGAGCTCTTAGGTCTACAGCTCAATGGTGGTTATACAAGGCTGCCATACTTAGCCTACTAATGATAGACATGACTTATTATCATTATAATGATAATAATAGTAATAATAACAATAAGAAGGAGAACAATAATAAGGAGGGATATTATTATTATTATTATTATTCTGACAATTTGAAACAGTGTAAACAACACTACATAAAGTGGTGACACTGTCTGTGATTTATTTGTGGGAACGCCTTCAAGGCTGTTGGAAAATCATTCCAGGTGAATCTGGTTGAGAGAATGCCAAGAGTGTGCAAAGTTGTCATCAAGGCAAAGGGTGGCTATTTGAAGAATCTCAAATAGATTATATAATTAATTATGTTGAGGTTTCCTCTCTCCTCCCTTTCCTTAGACAATTAAGTCAAAGGCTGTTTTCTCTTCTCCTAACTCCACTGCTGCTTCCACAGCATTGTTCTCAACACCAATATGCTGGTTAACTTTGCTATTATGCACATAGCCACATGGTCTAGGGAAAGGTGCCAATTTAACAGTGCACTGATGTATTTCAGAACCGCGGACAGCGGCCGCTATCCAAGAGAAAGCGCATAATATTAATTTGATTCGTGTTGCACCGGTGTTCCTACATAGTATAACCATATAGAATTTCAGTAGCACATCTTAGACTGATGGACTGTGCCATCCCCACGGCCATACTGTATGTACCTATCTATCTCAATTACCTCGTACCTCGACTTGGCACTGGTACCCAGTGTATATGGCCAAGTTATCGTTACTCATTGTGTATTTTTTCCTCATGTTATTGTCTTTATATGATTTTTCTCTCTGCAATGCCGGAAAGCATATCACTGTCAGTCTACACCTGTTGTTTACGATAAAAAAACATGTTATTTTATTTGATATGAGCTTACATATGTGCACGTTGAATGTATATGTATATGAGATGACATATTGAATAAGAGTGTATGAAGCCACTTCACCACACACATTCAAACACATGTCCCTCTTACTTACTTACTCACCAATCCACGCCACTGCACACCGCTGCATTTACACAGCCACTGTCCATCACCCAGATAAACCAGACGACACACAACCACCACCACACACACACACACACACACACACACACACACATTCAAATCACATTAGACCAGATAAGCAGAGGGAGAGAGGATTTTCTGTGTGAATGTGAATGAATGGCCGTGCAGCGCTCACCACCCTGCAATTTGACTGGACATTGTGGAGGGAAATGGATTGATGAGCTAAATAGTAGTCAGGTCATCGTTCAGGTGTCTAGACTAGAGGAAACATCCTATTGTGTTAAACAAATGCAGCGGTAGAGGTAGACGGACAAATAGAGACTGTTATCCTCTTTATCTATCATATCAGTCTGTGGTGAATCTCTCTCTCCCTCTCTCACTCTCTCTCTCTCTTTTCTCTCTCTCTCTCAACTCCATTACAATGCTTTCCCTCTGTTTTAATCAACCTTTCAAGGTTGTTTATTTTAACGCGTTGGGTTTACCTGCAGTCAGCAAATCAGCAGCTAACAACAAGTCTGGAGCATGATAAGTCACCATGCCAATGTGTTCTGCATGGCCATCAGTAAACGCATATGTTCCCCATGCTGAGCACACCTATTAATTACCATAGGTAGTAGTTGTGTGTGTGTGTGTGTGTGTGTGTGTGTGTGTGTGTGTGTGTGTGTGTGTGTGTGTGTGCGTGTGCGTGTGTGCGTGTCCGTGTGTGTGCATTCGTGTGTTGAGAATCCAGGCATTGCATTGTCATGCTAAGAATAATGAGGGCATAAGGCCTAGTAAAACAGCAGGTTAGCGTTCACTGCTAATTTACAACTGGATGCTAAGGCACGCGCTACAGGGTTTACAATGCAAAACTGTCAATGTAGCGTAGCCTAGCATAGAGCGCCAAGTGGGCCAATTGCTCATTGTTAGTGGTAGCAGCTAATTAACTCATGCAAAATGGTTGGGCTTCACTGTGAGTTTATTATTAGCCTAGCGTATCTTAGCTTAACTTAGCGTTAACTGTCCTGTTTTATTGTCCTGCTACAGATGAGCTACTTTGTGGGAAGAGTGGGTTTGGGCTTGCCATGTGTTAGCTGTGTGAAGCAGAGGAGACAGACAGTCACCCATTCATTCATCCATTGGCTCTTCCCTCCCAGACACTCCCTAGTTCAGTCAATCTTGGCTTTTGTTCACTAAGACGGGGGGACAGGGGGTGTGTGATGAAATACATTGCATGTGTGTTGACATCACAGCGAGCCGGTCTCCAACGGTGTCCTTGGCAATGGGACCACAAGATGTCAAGTCGCGGGGCCCCGCCCTGGCAGGTAACGACAGAGCAGGAACAGAGAGGAATGGCCTCTTTGAGCTCAGAACAGAGAGATAGTGAGAAGGGGTGGGGGAGTAGGCTGATGATAGCAGAGAGAGAGAAAACGCGAGAGGGAGGGATCGAGAGAGATGATAGTAGGGAGAGAGAGAGAAATTAGGTGGGAAGAGATGTCTCCTATAGGCGCTGTTTGATGTCCTGCCGACATGCTCTTCCTCCTATAGAGTACAGAAGAATCTCCACATGCCTCTCTGCGGCTTTTATCCCATCCCCAGGCGCTGAAATGTCTGGGGAGCACACACACACACACACACATTCTAACACTCCAGCCACACTCTTCAGAGTTGGTTTAGGGATGCACTCTTATGAAGAATTAGTCGCCATTTTGTTCAGAAAAGAGAGTGTGCTGTGTGTGAATATATGGGTGTGTCACAAAAGATAGTGTAAGAGGGATGGAGCGAGAAAGCGGATAGACATAGGGAGAAAAGAAGAGAGAGAGAGAGAGAGAGAGAGAGAGAGAGAGAGAAAGAGAGAGAGAGAGGGTAAACTGTGGATCAGGTTCTTTTTAATCCTGCAATTAGTGTAACAGAGAAGTGGACCATGAATGCCTGGCCAGATTAGCCTAATACAGACCTGATACCATTTGACTGTACTCTCTATCTCTTTCTCTCTCTCGTTTCTCTTCTCTCTCTTCTCTTTCTCTCTTTTCTCTCTCCCTAGTTTCAGGTCAGGCTTTGCCCACTTTTGCTGTTCGCTCTCCGCCTTCTCACTCTCTCTTTCACTCTCTCTCTCTCTCTCACACATTATCTCACACAAATCAAATCAAATTGTATTTGTCACAGTTTTAAGAAGAATACCTAAATACCCACTCTCTTCACTCCATCCATCTCATGCTTCCCCCTGCAGTCTAGCCACAGGCTCTTCTCTCACTCCCGTGCAGACCTTCACACGCAGCCATACAGCATCTCTGTAACTCCTCTTTGATCCCTTATTCAACTGCAGATGAGCAGGATGGTGAGTCTAGAGAACCTCTCTCCTCTGTGTATTCTGTAGGGAGAACTCTGAGACCTCAGTGAATAAAACAGAGAGAGACAGGAGAATCGCTCCTACGCACTATGAAAGGGAAACTCATCTAATATGTGGATTTAGCTGTACATACTGCTCTCTGATCCCCTCTGGTGATAGAACAACTCTCACACCACACACACACACACACACACACACACACACACACACACACACACACACACACACACACACACACACACACACACATACTCCTACACTACTCGAGCCTTGAACCTTCACAGCAGCACTGGACACTGATATATATATTAGTATTCATTTCTAGCTTTATGCATTTGGTTGAAGTTGGACTTCAATGAATACTTGGTAGTGGATAGTTTTTTGTTGTGACATCGTTGTGGTGTTTGTTTGTGCTTGGCATGGTGTTGTGGCATTGGACCTGCCTTCCGCAGGTTTACTAGAACTCTCTGTTCTACTGGGCCTGAAATGGACTGGTCAACCATCACTATCCACACACACACACACACGTACACACTGCCGCGTATGCTCTAACACACACATACACAGGCGTGTACACATGAACACACACACACACATTCTCTCTCTCTCTCTCTCTCTCTCTCTCTCTCTCTCTCTCTCTCTCTCTCTCTCTCTCTCTCAGTATCTCCTTGTCTCTCTAGCTCATAGGACACAGGAATGCCTGGACTAACCCTCCACACAAACGCCCTCTGTGTACCAGGCATTCCTGCCCTAGTCTCTTTTTAATTGGCTACATTTTTTAAGGGCCTCACTTTGGAAGTAAGACACACGCACGCACACACACCCTCCTCATCAATCATTGGCTGGCTCGGAGGGGGGGTGACATGCCGGTGACCCCGCTGACAGTTGACCTCTGACCTATCATGGTGTGATTAGCTTCTACAGTGGGCGGGCCTAAGGGTTTAGAGCTAAATACCATTCATCACTTTCTCTTTCTCCCTCTCTCTCTTTGTCCATTTCTCCTTTCATTCCTATCATCTCCATTAGTGGGGGAGAGAGGGAGAGAGAGAGAGAGAAGTCTGCAGCACCCAGCCTCACCCTACTAGAATCTGAAGTCAAATGTCTACTGTTTGCTGATGATCTGGTGCTTCTGTCACCAACCACGGAAGGCCTACAGCAGCACCTAGATTTTCTGCACAGATTCTGCCAGAACTGGGCCCTGACCGTAAATCTCAGTAAGACAATAATAAGGCAAGAAGGGCCTTCTATGCCATCAAAAGGAACATAACATTTGACATGCCAATTAGGATCTGGCTGAAAATACTTGAATCAGTTCTAGAACCCATTGCCCTTTATGGTTGTGTCTGGGGTCCGCTCACCAACCAAGAATTCACTAAATGGGACAAACATTCAATTTGGACTGCATGCAGAATTCTGCAAAACAATATCCTCTGTGTACAACGTAAAACACCAAATAATGCATGCAGAGCAGAATTAGGCCGATACCCGCTAATGATCAAAATCCAGAAAAGAGCCGTTAAATTCTACAACCACCTTAAAGGAAGCTATTCCCAAACCTTCCATAACAAAGCCTTCACCTACAGAGAGATGAACCTGGAGAAGAGTTGCTTAAGCAAGCTGGTCATGGGGCTCTGTTCACAAACAGACCCCGCAGAGCCCCAGGACAGCAACACAATTAGACCCAACCAAATCATGAGAAAACAAAAAGATAATTACAAAATGAGTTGGAAACTGAGCTGCACTTCCTAACCTCCTGCCCAATGTATGACCATATTAGAGACACATATTTCCCTCCGACTACACAGACCCACAAAGAATTCGAAGACAAATCCGATTTTGATAAACTCCCATATCTACTGGGTGAAATACCACAGTGTACCATCACAGCAGCAAGATTTGTGACCTGTTGCCTCAAGAAAAGGGCAACCAGTGAAGAACAACCATTGTAAATACAACCCATATTTATGTTAATTTATTTTCCCTTTTGTACTTGAACTGTTTGCACATCATTACAACACTGTATAGATATTGTATATGATATGCTATTCTTCTGGAGTGTTTTGAGTGTAATGTTTACTGTACATTTTTTGTTTATTTCACATTTGTTTATTATCTATTTCACCTGCTTTGGCAATGTATGTTTCCCATGCGAATAAATCCCTTAAATTGCATTGAAATTGAGAGACAGAGAGAGGTTATTGGTCATTAAAGTGTGTTTGCTTTCAAAAACAAGAGGTCAGTCTCAGAGGGGGTGTTTCCCTCTTCGTTTTTGAGCCCTTTGTTTGAGGTAGCATCTATTCTGTGAGGCTTGCGTCCCAAATGGCACCCTATTCCTTATGTAGTGCATTACTTTTGACCAGGATCCATAGAGCTCTGGTCTAAAGCAGTGCACTAGGGAATAGGGTTTCATTCAGGACACATCCTGAGTCTCTGAGTGCTTACACAAACAGCAGGGGAGGGAGGGAGGGAGGGAGGGAGGGAGGGAGGGAGGGAGGGAGGGAGGGAGGGAGGAGGGAGGGAGGGAGGGAGGCGCCTTATCTTTCCATTAAAATGCTAATACATTTAAAGGATCGGCCTGTTCAAGCTGTAGTTGTTTTGATTTGCTTTTTTGTTTTGTTTTAATCCCTTTTAAAGCACTTCACAGACCAATGCCAAGAGTGGAGTGAGAAGGACACACACACACACTAATACATACTGGCACCTGTAAAATAGGACACATTTAAGCACCCACCAAATGATTGTTATTAGACACACATTTATAGAGTAATTCTAGCAAGCGTAGACATTTGCATATACAAACAAACCTGATTCTTACCCAGTACATACATGCAACAAGCATACATCAGACAAACTAAATGCACAGGGATGCTCTCATTCTCAGCTATCCCACACAAGGACGGACGGGTCCTCTGAATCCCAGGGGGCGCCATGCGATGCGACAGGAGTGCCGGTGCATTTTAGCTGGCGACCCAGTTGGTCGATGGTTAACTGGAGCAGTCTGTGGCACCACAATGGACGCCTGTCAAATGGACAACATGCATTCAGACACACACACAGATAAATCAATAGGAGCACACACACACACACACACACACACACACACACACTGACTGGTGGGCCGTCAGTCGACCAATCACAAGGCAGGTTGTTAGTGTGATTGTACTTGTGCATTTCTGCCTGATTGTCCACTCCAGCTGCACGGCAATGTTAAATCAACTGGGAAGTGTGCTTGTGTCTGTGTGTTTTGGCCCATAAGCATTAACCCTGACTAGGTCTAGTTTAGAATTGGCTATTGGGATCTTTTGGAGGGGTGGTGTGGCTCTTTTGGAGGGGTGGACTGGCGTTACTACTGCCTACTGAAACCAGGCCCAGAGAGATATATCCTAATTTCACTGTGTTGTAGACTGGCGTGTCTACTGCCTACTGAAACCAGGCCCAGAGATATATCCTCATTACATAGACTATCCTTATTCAGATATATCTGTACACTGTGTTGTAGACTGGCGTGTCTACTGCCTACTGAAACCAGGCCCAGAGATATATCCTCATTACACTGTGTTGTAGACTGGCGTGTCTACTACCTACTGAAACCAGACCCAGAGAGATATATCCTCATTACACTGTGTTGTAGACTGGCGTGTCTACTGCCTACTGAAACCAGGCCCAGAGAGATATATCCTCATTACACTGTGTTGTAGACTGGCGTGTCTACTGCCTACTGAAACCAGGCCCAGAGATATATATCCTCAATACACTGTGTTGTAGACTGGCGTGTCTACTGCCTACTGAAACCAGGCCCAGAGAGATATATCCTCTTACACTGTGTTGTAGACTGGCGTGTCTACTGCCACTGAAACCAGGCCCAGAGAGATATATCCTCATTACACTGTGTTGTAGACTGGCGTGTCTACTACCTACTGAAACCAGGCCCAGAGAGATATATCCTCATTACACTGTGTTGTAGACTGGCTGTCTACTTACTGAAACCAGGCCCAGTCATATCCTCAATCACTGTTTAGACAGTCTGTCAGTACTGAAACCAGCCCAGAGAGATATATCCTAATTTCACTGTGTTGTAGACTGGCGTGTCTGCCTACTCAGAGAAACCAGTACCCAGAGAGATATATCCTCTACACTGTGTTGTAGACTGGCGTGTCTACTGCCTACTGAAACCAGGCCCAGAGAGATATATCCTCAATACACTGTGTTGTAGACTGGCGTGTCTACTGCCTATTGAAACCAGGCCCAGAGATATATATCCTCAATACACTGTGTTGTAGACTGGCGTGTCTACTGCCTACTGAAACCAGGCCCAGAGATAAATATCCTCATTTCACTGTGTTGTAGACTGGCGTGTCTACTGCCTACTGAAACCAGGCCCAGAGATATATATCCTCAATACAGAGTGTTGTAGACTGGCGTGTCTACTGCCTACTGAAACCAGGCCCAGAGAGATATATCCTCATTTCACTGTGTTGTAGACTGGCGTGTCTACTGCCTACTGAAACCAGACCCAGACATATATATCCTCAATACACAGTGAGGGAAAGTTGTGTGTGTGTTTTATTTGTGTTAATCTCTTATTCAGTCAGTCAGTCAGCTCAGTCTCTTATTCTGTCAGTCAGTCAGCTCAGTCTTTTATTCAGTCAGTCAGTTAGCTCAGTCTCTTATTCAGTCTGTCAGTCAGTCAGCTCAGTCTTTTATTCAGTCAGTCAGTCAGCTCAGTCTCTTATTCTGTCAGTCAGTCAGCTCAGTCTTTTATTCAGTCAGTCAGTTAGCTCAGTCTCTTATTCAGTCTGTCTGTCAGTCAGCTCAGTCTTTTATTCAGTCAGTCAGTCAGTTCAGTCTCTTATTCAGTCTGTCAGTCAGTCAGCTCAGTCTTTTATTCAGTCAGTCAGTCAGCTCAGTCTCTTATTCAGTCTGTCTGTCAGTCAGCTCAGTCTTTTATTCAGTCAGTCAGTCAGCTCAGTCTCTTATTCAGTCTGTCTGTCAGTCAGCTCAGTCTCTTATTCAGTCTGTCAGTCAGTCAGCTCAGTCTCTTATTCAGTCTGTCTGTCAGTCAGCTCAGTCTCTTAGTCAGTCTGTCAGTCAGTCAGCTCAGTCTCTTAGTCAGTCAGTCCGCTCAGTCTCTTAGTCAGCTCAGTCTCTTAGTCAGTCTGTTAGTCAGTCAGCTCAGTCTCTTAGTCAGTCTCTTAGTCAGCTCAGTCCGCTCAGTCTCTTAGTCAGTCTGTCAGTCAGTCAGCTCAGTCTGTTAGTCAGTCAGTCAGCTCAGTCTCTTAGTCAGTCTGTTAGTCAGTCAGCTCAGTCTCTTAGTCAGTCTGTCAGTCAGTCAGCTCAGTCTCTTAGTCAGTCTGTCAGTCAGTCAGCTCAGTCTCTTAGTCAGTCAGTCCGCTCAGTCTCTTAGTCAGCTCAGTCTCTTAGTCAGTCTGTTAGTCAGTCAGTTAGCTCAGTCTCTTAGTCAGCTCAGTCTCTTAGTCAGTCAGTCAGCTCAGTCTGTTAGTCAGTCAGTCAGTCAGCTCAGTCTCTTAGTCAGTCTGTTAGTCAGTCAGCTCAGTCTCTTAGTCAGTCTGTTAGTCAGTCAGTCAGCTCAGTCTGTCAGTCAGTCAGTCAGCTCAGTCTGTTAGTCAGTCAGTCAGCTCAGTCTCTTAGTCAGTCTGTTAGTCAGTCAGCCCAGACTCTTAGTCAGTCTCTTAGTCAGTCAGTCCCAGTGCTGACTCTGTCTCTTAGTCAGTCAGTCAGTCCCAGTGCTGACTCTGTCTCTTAGTCAGTCAGTCAGTCCCAGTGCTGACTCGGTCTCTTAGTCAGTCAGTCATCTCAGTCTCTTAGTCAGTCAGCACAGTCTCTTAGTCAGTCAGCACAGTCTCTTAGTCAGTCAGCACAGTCTCTTAGTCAGTCTGTCAGTCAGTCAGCTCAGTCTCTTAGTCAGTCTGTTAGTCAGTCAGTCAGCTCAGCTCAGTCTCTTAGTCAGTCTCTCAGTCAGTCAGCTCAGTCTGTTAGTCAGTCAGTCAGCTCAGTCTCTTAGTCAGTCTGTCAGTCAGTCAGCTCAGTCTCTTATTCAGTCTGTCAGTCAGTCAGCTCAGTCTTTTATTCAGTCAGTCAGTCAGCTCAGTCTCTTATTCTGTCAGTCAGTCAGCTCAGTCTTTTATTCAGTCAGTCAGTTAGCTCAGTCTCTTATTCAGTCTGTCTGTCAGTCAGCTCAGTCTTTTATTCAGTCAGTCAGTCAGTTCAGTCTCTTATTCAGTCTGTCAGTCAGTCAGCTCAGTCTCTTAGTCAGTCAGTCAGTCAGCTCAGTCTCTTATTCAGTCTGTCTGTCAGTCAGCTCAGTCTTTTATTCAGTCAGTCAGTCAGCTCAGTCTCTTATTCAGTCTGTCTGTCAGTCAGCTCAGTCTCTTATTCAGTCTGTCAGTCAGTCAGCTCAGTCTCTTATTCAGTCTGTCTGTCAGTCAGCTCAGTCTCCTATTCAGTCAGCCAGTCAGCTCAGTCTCTTAGTCAGTCAGTCAGCTCAGTCTCTTAGTCAGTCTGTCAGTCAGTCAGCTCAGTCTCTTAGTCAGTCAGTCCGCTCAGTCTCTTAGTCAGCTCAGTCTCTTAGTCAGTCTGTTAGTCAGTCAGCTCAGTCTCTTAGTCAGCTCAGTCCGCTCAGTCTCTTAGTCAGCTCAGTCTCTTATTCAGTCTGTCAGTCAGTCAGCTCAGTCTGTTAGTCAGTCAGTCAGCTCAGTCTGTTAGTCAGTCAGTCAGCTCAGTCTCTTAGTCAGTCTGTTAGTCAGTCAGCTCAGTCTCTTAGTCAGTCTGTCAGTCAGTCAGCTCAGTCTCTTAGTCAGTCTGTCAGTCAGTCAGCTCAGTCTCTTAGTCAGTCAGTCCGCTCAGTCTCTTAGTCAGCTCAGTCTCTTAGTCAGTCTGTTAGTCAGTCAGCTCAGTCTCTTAGTCAGTCTCTTAGTCAGTCAGTCAGCTCAGTCTGTTAGTCAGTCAATCAGCTCAGTCTCTTAGTCAGTCTGTTAGTCAGTCAGCTCAGTCTCTTAGTCAGTCTGTTAGTCAGTCAGTCAGCTCAGTCTGTCAGTCAGTCAGTCAGCTCAGTCTGTTAGTCAGTCAGTCAGCTCAGTCTCTTTGTCAGTCTGTTAGTCAGTCAGCCCAGACTCTTAGTCAGTCTCTTAGTCAGTCAGTCCCAGTGCTGACTCTATCTCTTAGTCAGTCAGTCAGTCCCAGTGCTGACTCTGTCTCTTAGTCAGTCAGTCAGTCCCAGTGCTGACTCGGTCTCTTAGTCAGTCAGTCATCTCAGTCTCTTAGTCAGTCAGCACAGTCTCTTAGTCAGTCAGCACAGTCTCTTAGTCAGTCAGCACAGTCTCTTAGTCAGTCTGTCAGTCAGTCAGCTCAGTCTCTTAGTCAGTCAGTCAGCTCAGCTCAGTCTCTTAGTCAGTCTCTCAGTCAGTCAGCTCAGTCTGTTAGTCAGTCAGTCAGCTCAGTCTCTTAGTCAGTCTGTCAGTCAGTCAGCTCAGTCTCTTAGTCAGTCTGTTAGTCAGTCAGTCAGCTCAGTCTCTTAGTCAGTCTGTCAGTCAGTCAGCTCAGTCTCTTAGTCAGTCTGTTAGTCAGTCAGTTAGCTCAGTCTCTTAGTCAGTCTGTCAGTCAGTCAGCTCAGTCTCTTAGTCAGTCTGTTAGTCAGTCAGTCAGCTCAGCTCAGTCTCTTAGTCAGTCTCTCAGTCAGTCATCTCAGTCTGTTAGTCAGTCAGTTAGCTCAGTCTCTTAGTCAGTCAGTCAGATCAGTCTCTTAGTCAGTCTCTTAGTCAGTCAGTCAGTTAGCTCAGTCTCTTAGTCAGTCTGTTAGTCAGTCAGTCAGCTCAGTCTCTTAGTCAGTCTCTTAGTCAGTCAGTCTGTTAGTCAGTCAGTCAGTCAGTTAGCTCAGTCTGTTAGTCAGTCAGTCTGTTAGTCAGTCAGTCAGCTCAGTCTCTTTGTCAGTCAGTCAGTCAGCTCAGTCTGTTAGTCGGTCTGTTAGTCAGTCAGTCCCAGTGCTGACTCGGTATCTTAGTCAGTCAGTCCCAGTGCTGACTCGGTCTCTTAGTCAGTCAGTCCCAGTGCTGACTCAGTTTCTTAGTCAGTCAGTCCCAGTGCTGACTCAGTTTCTTAGTCAGTCAGTCCCAGTGCTGACTCAGTCTCTTAGTCAGTCCCAGTGCTGACTCAGTCTCTTAGTCAGTCCCAGTGCTGACTCAGTCTCTTAGTCAGTCTCAGTGCTGACTCAGTCTCTTAGTCAGTCCCAGTGCTGACTCAGTCTCTTAGTCAGTCAGACACAGTGCTGACTCAGTCTCTTAGTCAGTCAGTCCCAGTGCTGACTCAGTTTCTTAGTCAGTCAGTCCCAGTGCTGACTCAGTCTCTTAGTCAGTCAGTTAGTCAGTCTCTTAGTCAGTCCCAGTGCCGACTCAGTCTCTTAGTCAGTCCCAGTGCCGACTCAGTCTCTCAGTCAGTCCCAGTGCTGACTCAGTCTCTCTCAGTCAGTCCCAGTCTGTCCCAGTGCTGACTCAGTCTCTCAGTCAGTCCCAGTGCTGACTCAGTCTCTCAGTCAGTCCCAGTGCTGACTCAGTCTCTTCAGTCAGTCCCAGTGCTGACTCAGTCTCTTAGTCAGTCAGTCCCAGTGCTGACTCAGTTTCTCAGTCAGTCCCAGTGCTGACTCAGTCTCTCAGTCAGTCCCAGTGCTGACTCAGTCTCTAGTCAGTCAGTCCCAGTGCTGACTCAGTCTCTTAGTCAGTCAGTCCCAGTGCTGACTCAGTGCTCTTAGTCAGTCAGTCCCAGTGCTGACTCAGTCTCTCAGTCAGTCCCAGTGCTCAGTCTCTTAGTCAGTCCCAGTGCTGACTCAGTCTGTTAGTCAGTCCCAGTGCTGACTCAGTCTCTCAGTCAGTCCCAGTGCTGACTCAGTCTCTTAGTCAGTCAGTCCCAGTGCTGACTCAGTCTCTCAGTCAGTCCCAGTGCTGACTCAGTCTCTTAGTCAGTCCCAGTGCTGACTCAGTCTCTCAGTCAGTCCCAGTGCTGACTCAGTCTCTCAGTCAGTCCCAGTGCTGACTCAGTCTCTTAGTCAGTCCCAGTGCTGACTCAGTCTCTCAGTCAGTCCCAGTGCTGACTCAGTCTCTCAGTCAGTCCCAGTGCTGACTCAGTCTCTCAGTCAGTCCCAGTGCTGACTCAGTCTCTTAGTCAGTCCCAGTGCAGTCCCAGTGCTGACTCAGTCTCTCAGTCAGTCCCAGTGCTGACTCAGTCTCTCAGTCAGTCCCAGTGCTGACTCAGTCTCTCAGTCAGTCCCAGTGCTGACTCAGTCTCTCAGTCAGTCCCAGTGCAGTCCCAATGACTCAGTCTCTCAGTCAGTCCCAGTGTTGACTCAGTCTCTCAGTCAGTCCCAGTGCTGACTCAGTCTCTCAGTCAGTCCCAGTGCTGACTCAGTCTCTCAGTCAGTTCCAGTGCTGACTCAGTCTCTCAGTCAGTCCCAGTGCTGACTCAGTCTCTTAGTCAGTCCCAGTGCTGACTCAGTCTCTTAGTCAGTCCCAGTGCAGTCCCACTGACTCAGTCTCTCATTGTTTACTGTGCTTTACTTTCTCTCTCCTAATTGCCATCTGTTTCTATAGCTCAGTTACCACACAGTGCTGCAGCCCAGTAAAACGACAAGGATCTCTTACTTTCTATGCTAGGGATGTTTTAGTCTTCTCTCTCTCTCTCTTTCTTTCTCTCTCTTTCTCTCTCTGTCTCTCTCTCTCTCGTTCTCTCTCGTTCTCTCTCACTCTCATTCTATTCAATTTCAATTTAAGGGCTCTCTCACTCTCTCGTCTCTCTTCTCTCTCTCTCGGTTCGCTCTCTCTCTCTCTCTCTCTTTCGCTATGTCTCTTTTTATTTTTTTCCCATACACGTGTGCACATACAGACACACACACTGTGGGAATATCTTTCTGACAGTGATGTTTAATTAACATTTGTTTTAGCTTACAGAGCACTCTACTGGCACTGTTTAATTAAAGAGGCAACTTTTAGAGTGCTTGTGTTTTGGTGTGTGTGTGTTTATTTATTGTATGGTGCTGTGTATATGTGAATGTGAATATGTGTAGGTGAGTCTATTCCCCAAACAAAATGTGTTATAAAGCAGTGTTGGGCTGGGCTCTTGGCCCCTCTCTCTCTCTCTCTCGCTCTCTCTCGCTCTCTCGTCTGATGGGTAATAAATCACTGGATCTACCACTGCAGTGGTCTGTGGATGACTCTCTCTGTCCCCTCTACAGACTAGACAGACTAGACAGGGTGATCATTTACATGAGAGAGCAGCTGAGTTCAGCTCCCTGCTCATAAAAACCTTCCCTCACAAGACCTTCCTCCCTGCAGGAGACAGGTCAGCCCACTCAGGCAGGTAGCCTAGTGGTTAAGATAGGTCGCTGGTTTGAATCCCCAAGCTGGGAAAGGTGGAGAAATCTGTCCCTCTGCCCTCGAGCAAAGCAGTTAACAACAACTGCTCCCTGGGCGCCAATGATGTGGACATTGATTAAGACACCCCCCCCCACACACCTCTCTGATTCAGAGGGGTTGGGTTAAATGTGCAACTGACTAGGTTTCCCTTTCACCTCACACACATTGCTCCATACCAGTGGGAAGCTGTGGTGCAAATAGCTTGATAAAGTCTAAAATATGTCTCCATCCCTGATGATCACTCTCCTCCCTCCCGCTGCCATCTGCTTAACTCAGCACAATAGCAGAGAGAGAGCTGCCCGCTCAGGGATTAATTCTCCAATCAGAGATGGAATATGTGACATTAATTTACTTAGTGGATGTTGGACGGTCACATTTCCACTTAATTCAATTGGTAGGTCAGGGGCTATTTATATATTTTCCCTTGTTTGGTTCAGAAACCTCTCCTTTAATCATTTGCACGGGCCCTTTAAGAACCACTTGCTGCAGCAGTGTTTGGCTGAATATACCGAGTTTTTAATAACACGTTTGGTTAAAAAGCCACTTATGTTCTTTTCATGTTTCTGTAATAAAAAGAGCAATGATTTCCATTGAGTTGTCACTGGTGCTCCTAGACAATAGAATCTCCTTAGAGAATCACAGCAGGCCAAATCCAGGTCAACCAGTCAAATGGTCAGCCACGATACACACACACACACACACACACACACACACACACACACACACACACACACACACACACACACACACACACACACACACACACACACACATACACACAGCAATGTGTAGAGGTCAGCCACTGCCTGCAGGTATGAGCAATCTCTCAGACATACAGTGTGTGTGTGTATGTCCTTCATCCATCTTTAGCTCTCTCACTGAGAAGAAGCTGTATTTATTAAGATTATCATTCCTTCACGGTGACACGGTAAAGTTAGAGGTGACGCTATGTAAATGTCCTGTATATGTGCTTATTGATTCATGGTTATGGGGATGTGACATTACATCTTCAATATGTACTTACTATCTGACTTCTTCTTCAGTATATACTAACCACTTATGTTTAGTGTCCTGGATACTTTAACACACTGTAAATACGGTATGTGTGGCTATTACAGTGAGTTATATGGAGAATGATGTAGGATAGAGTAGACCCATTCTTCCTCTCTCTCTCTCTCTCTCTCTCTCTGTCTCTCACGGTCTCTCCATCTCTTTTTCTTTCCTCTCCCTCTTTCTCTCTCTCCTTCTGTCTCTCTCCCTCTCCATCTGTCAGGCCAGACGTGTGTAAGAGCTGATTGAAAGCTGTTTAAAAGGTGGAGTGGAATGTGGACCACCCTGTTAAACCCTTCAGACACACACACACACACACACACACCGGCCCGGCCCGGCACACTCAAACACACGGACACACACCAGCCCGACGCACACACACTCACATACACACACACCGGTCTGACCCTAAGGACAGCAGCTTGCTGTTAGTCTCCCCCTTCCTCTGGGACACAGTGAAAGGAATTGGGTACCTGAGACAGTCATGTCTACCTCCACCCCCTCCACACTGAGTCCCATGCACACAGAGGGGCTCTTGTGTCTGCTCGGACCCCCACCTCCACTGGGGCAGCAGACATACACACACCCCAGGTGTGGGTGGCATCTAGGCTAGGCCTTGGAGCTAAGAAAAGTTATTGTCTACAGTGTAGAGTGTGTAGTACTTCTTGATATAGCAGGGTAGTGTGTGTGTGGTATATACTGTGTGTGTGCTTGTTGGTGAGTGTATGCCTATATTGTATATATATATATATATATACACACACAATGTGACAGATTAGTGTTCCAGCGATTGATTGGACTCTCCAGGTATAATATCTAGTTGGGGGTTGGTTTGGAAGTGGCCCGAGGTCAGCTGTGTTCAATTTGACAGGTTCAGCAGAGAGAAGGGCAGCAGTAGAGCAGAGAAACACTATTGATCAAGAACATGTAGGTGTTATTACGGGTGAGGAAGAGAGAGAGCCTTTTGAGTACTTGTAACTGGAGCAGAGAGAGAGAGAGAGAGAAAAGGACAGACAGAGAGTTACTAGAGATGAAGAGAAAGGTGATCCGACAGAGAGAGAGCGGGAGAGTGCCGCAACACCGGTGTTGGAGGGGAAATGGCATGTCCTTATCTGATTGGGGAACGGTTCATAAATATCTAAAGGAAGGGATAAAAGCTACACAGCTTCCCCCCCAATGGCACAGTAAGACTAACCTCTAAACCATAGAGAAATCCCCTAGAGGGATCCAGTGACCACTTTACTGCAAGGCTGCATCAATTAGGGCTGAGACAATACGATATATCTGCATTTGGAAACCAATAGATAATGTTGAGATCCAATAGATTGTTATATCGTTTACTGGTTACGAATACAGTTTGTATGCTGCTGCAGTGGTGGATTGAGTGTGTTTGGTGTCCGTTTGGGGGAAATGGGTGAGACATTTGAGGGCCATACACACACTAGTGTGTTGGATGGGATACTGGGTCTACAGACATCCTAGTTTTGAGGCCTACATGGCAGAGATGTGTTGGGTTTGTCTCTACGGTTTATAGTGCGTCTTTGTTGACAGTCCAACAGTGATCCTCTCATGATAACTTCCATGGAGTAGAGCCACTTGGACATCTGGGCCATACTTCCCTATCCATCGCCACGACAACAACAAAACACTCCCATCCTCTTAAAGCTGTTACCAAGGCTACTAGACCGAACAGAGATGAGCGGCTTTAACGCAACAGTGGACAGCAGTGTGCTAAGACCAGCAAAGTCCAACTAGCTTAGCACAGTACAGCTAGTTCACACAGCACAGCTAGTTCACACAGTACAGATAGCTCACACAGCACAGCTAGCTTAGCACAGTACAGCTAGCTTAGCACAGTACAGCTAGTTCACACAGCACAGCTAGCTTAGCACAGTACAGCTAGTTCACACAGCACAGCAAGCTTAGCACAGTACAGCTAGCTCAGACAGCACAGCTAGCTTAGCACAGTACAGCTAGCTCACACAGCACAGCTAGCTTAGGACAGTACAGCTAGTTCACACAGCACAGCTAGCTTAGCACAGTACAACTAGCCCACACAGCACAACCAGAACAGTATAGCTAGCTTATCTTACAAGCATCACAGTGTACAGCTAGCTTAGCTTACACTGCACAGCACTGTCCTCTGTCTCTTCTAGACCTGGTTCATTTTATGTCATTGTTGGCGCCGACACAATATGGCATGTCACATTGTTTGTGCTTGCGTGGCTGGATCCAGCTCTGACTACTTGGTGGAATGCAGTTGACAATGGGCTTTACACACACACTGTCACACACTGTCACACACTGAGCACAGCTGTTTCCACACCCACTGAGCCCAATCACTGCTGCCCAGGGAGAGAGGACATCAATCAAAACAAACACACATCAACAACAAAGGAAAGGGGAAGTCCAGGCCAAGCTGTGCCAGCCACGGTGTAACGTGAATAACTCTGTGCCTACCAGCCACCCACGTTTAACATGTCTTCTTGTGACTGTCCCTGTGTCTATGTCCATGTTTGAGCGTGTGTGTCCCTGTCTTAGATCTACAGTCTTCCCTTATTCTCCACCTCCATGTGTTCCCTGTTTGCCCTTATCAAGTGCACTAGCAAACCCCCCAGGTCCCTATAAATGCAACAGTCCACTTGAATAACCTTAAGTGTCGACCTCATGGATCAAACCATTCTCCCAGGGGTCTCCCCTTCTATGTAGCTGATAGCATAATTAAGGCACTGTTACTGCCAGGTAGGTAGATTAGGCACACACGCACACACACACACACACACCTAAATTCTCTCTCTCTCTGCGGTATTCCCCCTAACCATTCATTATGCATTCTATACTTAATTGACAGGCTTATTACTATGTACATTTCATTATGGGGACAAGGGAGCGAAGGAGAAAAAGAGAAAGATCGAGGGTAGAGAAGGAGAGACAGAGGTGCAGGGGAAGAGAGAGAGAGAGAAAGATCGGGGGTGGAGAAGGAGAGACAGAGGTGCAGGGGAAGGAGAGAGAGAGAAAGATTGGGGGTGGAGAAGGAGAGACAGAGGTGCAGGGGAAGGGAGAGAGAGAAAGATCGGGGGTGGAGAAGGAGAGACAGAGGTGCAGGGGAAGGGAGAGAGAGAAAGATCGGGGGTGGAGAAGGAGAGACAGAGGTGCAGGGGAAGAGAGAGAGAGAGAAAGATTGGGGGAGGAGAAGGAGAGACAGAGGTGCAGGGGAAGGGAGAGAGAAAAGATTGGGGGTAGAGAAGGAGAGACAGAGGTGCAGGGGAAGAGAGAGAGAGAGAAAGATCGGGGGAGAGAGAGAGGATGGGAGGGTAGAGAAGAAGAGACAGAGGTGAAGGGTAAGAGGGAGGGAGAGAGAGAGAGATGGGAGGGTAGAGAAGAAGAGACAGAGGTGAAGGGGAAGAGGGAGGGAGAGAGAGAGAGATGGGAGGGTAGAGAAGAAGAGACAGAGGTGAAGGGTAAGAGGGAGGGAGAGAGAGAGAGATAGAAAGGGTAATTTATTGCTCACCTGCTACTGTCCTGGGAACAGTTTTCCTCTAAATCGAGCCCTCGTACGTGATGGATGAATTCCCTGGCTGCAGACATTGGCGTCATCAGTTTTTTTTCCGCCCTGCCTCCCTCGACGACAGGGTTCTCTCCGTGGCAACACACACATGCACGCATGTACGTACTACGTTAATGCACTGTTCATGATAATTATGGGTCTGGTGTATCCAGCAGTGAAGGGTCTAGGCCTGGTGTCACACACACACACACACACACACAGGCGGGTACTAGGTTGGGCTGGTGCTCCCTGATTGGGGCCAGTGAGGAAGGATTAGGGGCCTAACCAACACAGTAATATCTTCCAGCATGCCCCATTAGGGACACAAAGACAAAACACACAGCTACACACACTCGCGCACACACACACACACAGCAAGTTGTTATAGCCGGAGCCACAGCTAATTTACCCTGATGCTTTGTGTCATTCTAATGCGCCGCCGTTGCCTAGAGAGACTGGTGGGAAAACACACACACTCAGTGTCACACACACATGCACACATACTCTGTCACACTCACACACTCTAAATGAAGTGATCGTGAATGGAATATGCATATGGGATTGTGTTTTTAGTGTACCCACGAGGGTGCCGCTCTCACTCAAGCAGTGGCTGGTCTTGGCTTCAGGAAGGGTCTGGGTGATGTCATGAGGTCGTAAAACTAGGAGAGAGACGACTGGGACGCCTTTGAAGGGATGGAAAATCCTTCCTTTTGTCTCACACACACACACACACACACACAGTCCCACGCAACCCCACTCGAGAATAGCGCTCCTTCCTCATAATGACCTGTTAAAATGCAGCGCCGCAATATTGCGACCACAAGCTAACTATATTCACCCGCTAAGTATGCCTGTGAATGCTTCAGAGTTTAGGCCAAGTAAAGAAAGAGTTACAGGAGGAAAACAGCACAGCATGGAAATGTTGCCCTTTAAGGATTGATTTGGGTTGAGAGAGAGAGAGAGAGAGAGAGAGAGAGAGAGAGAGAGATGGCCAAAATATTTCTCCTTCTCTCCACTTTGTAACTTATTTTAACAGTTACTCGGGGAGTTGTGTTTTGATAGCCAAGCTTTCTTTTCTTGTTCTCTCTTTCTGACGTTTTCACGACGTGTGAAATTCTCCCTTTTACACACACACACACACACAAACACCCCCTTACACACACACGCACATCAGTCTGTGGGCTGTTTTTAAGGATAGTAAATGACAGAGTCTCAGGCTAACTGGACACGTCGTTTGTCTGTGTTGCGGCTCCAGAAACAAGTGGCGTTAGAACGAGGCGCTGACTAACAGCACGTGTAATAGTGTTGTTAAACGCCCTCCTGAGAAACGCACACTAGCTGTCCTTTGTTCTCTCCCTCTCTCTGTCTGCCTCACCCCTCTGTATCCTCATCAGTGCCGCAGGACGTGAGGTGTGAACGTGAGGGGTCTCTCTCTCTCTCTCTCTCTCTCTCACGCTGTCCTCGTCCCACTCTTCGCTCTATGATGAGTGAGTGAGTGAGTGAGGGGTCATCTCTAAGACTTTTACACTGACACTAAGTCCCGTTTACCTTGGAAACTGTACTAGATGAGGGCCTTACCATACCTGTAAGAGCTGTCTACTAACTGACAGGAGGGTCTATTCAACATCTGCTAAAGCTGTTGATTGGACAGTAGTAGTGTGTGAGGGGTATTATGTCCGTGTCTACAGGATTAGTTGATGAGCTACAGACACAAGACCAGACACACTTCTTATTTATCTGTTCCCCTGCCCAATGACACACACACACACACACACACACACGAACACACAAAAGCTGCTCAGCTAGTGCCAATCGAATCGGTACAGATAACAGCATGGTAGCTTATTGAGAAAAGCCCCTTGTCCATTTAGTGACAGTGTGGTGTGTGTGTGCGTGTGCGTGTGTGTGTGTTTTCTGTGTGTTAGTGTGTGTGTGTTTTCTGTGCGTTAGTGTGTGTTAGTGTGCGTGAGAGAGCAGGGGCTAGGTTTCACAGAGGAACTCTTGCCCACATCTGAGCAGCTTTGTGAGCCAAGGGATTTTGTTCTTGGCCACACCATACATCATTATCTGGACTTGTTCCTTTCTCTTTGTCTCTCTCTCTCTCTCTCTCTCCTCTTTCTCTGTCTCTCTCTCTCTCTCTCTCTCTCTCTCCTCTTTCTCTCTCTCTCTCTCTCTCTCTCTCTCTCTCTCTCTCTCTCTCTCTCTCTCTCCTCTTTCTCTGTCTCTGTCTCTCTCTCTCTCCTCTTTCTCTCTCTTTCTATCTTTCTTTCTTTCTCTCTCGCTCTCTCTTTCTCTCTCTCTCTCTTTCTCTCTTTCTCACTCTCTCTCCCTCTATCTCTCTCTTTCTTTCTCTCTCTCTCTCTCTCTCTCTCTCTCTCTCTCTCTCTCTCTCTCTCATATATAACTCTAGCAGTCTATCAGTATCTATTTTTCTCAATGCCTCATACCCAAAGCCCACTTGTATTTAGCTGTGTGTCTCTGGACAGATGGTCTATTTGTATGGAAAGAGTCGTCCACTGGGACCGAGATGGTGGGATAGTTTCCTCTCCTCGGCTTGGCCCAGGCTTAAGTCCAATGCGACTGAGGCGTCATGCTGGGTCCGAACACTGTGCCTGAACTAGCATTAGCATTTCTGTTCATCCCGGGGCCCCATTCCCAGTATGTATCAACCCATATCATTTCTCAGCTTTCCACCCCAAATATTCCCTCCCAAAAACATCATTCTTCCTGAGTCCTCAGCATTATTCCTGTTCAGTTGTGAACGGCTTTTGAGTTACACCGTTTCTCCATAACTTGTTTTTCTTCTGTATTTCATATATCTGCATATCAAAGATATCCTGCAGGAACATATTGTCTATGTTTCTTAACCTGGGTAATCCTCACACAAAGAGCGAGGGATGGAGGGGGTGGGGAGGAGAGAGAGACAGAGAAAGAGAGAGAGAGACGGAGAGAACCCGAACCCTACCGCTGAGGGTACAACAACAAGTGTGTGAAGAGAGAGAGGGAAAAGGACAAAATGGTGTTTGTGGGGATGTGTATATGTATGTTAGATCGAAGGAGAATGTCAGTGTGTGAGTGTGCGTTTGGAAAAAGTGAACAGTTCTGCTTTTTAGAATCAGTCTATTTGGGTAGGGGCATCTGGTCTGCATATGTGTAAGAATGTGTGTTCTGAGTGTGTTTTCACAGGTCCTGTGCTGTGCTGGTCAGTCACTACACCATGTTAATGACCCGTCTCTCTGAGCTCCAGTCTCTGTCTGGGTCAACACTACAGCTCAATCCCCCTGAAGGACACATTCACTTTACTACAGCACTGTAGCAACAACCTGGCCCTTACTGCTGGGCTCATTACGTGTGTGTGTGTGTGTGTGTGTGTGTGTGTGTGTGTGTGTGTGTGTGTGTGTGTGTGTGTGTGTGTGTGTGTGTGTGTGTGTGTGTGTGTGTGTGTGTGTGTGTGTGTGTGTGTGTGTGTGTGTGTGTGTGTGTGTAACAACCACCAATGATGGACTAATTGCCCATGTTATTTGCGGTGGGAAGTGGTTGATTACAGTGTTTGTTTTTCGCTGTGTGTGCGTATGTGCGTTCATTTGTGCGCTTGGTGGAAGGTTAAAGGTTAAACGCTTCTTAAGAACCCAATCAGTCCCTACAGTTCTGCTGCCTCGGTTTCTCAACAATCACACTGGCCGTGAGCTCACGTTGTCTTTACTCTTTACAACCTGACACCAACAGCTGGGACTATCACAATGCTGGAACCTAGAAAGGATTGTCTCATTTGGTCAAAACGACTTCATGTTTGTAAGGGTTTTATAAAGCTCCTGTAGTTATTCAGGTGGATCTGAGACGTAGTAACAGACTGAGACCAGAGAACATTAGGATCCTGCTTCAATCATGAATCATTGGAAAGTGAATCACATGCTCAGAGGAGCTCTGCAACGCACCGGTCTGATCATAACGACAGACACACACACACACCCACACACTCACACATATATGCTCGCACACACACACATGTATGCTCGCACACACACACACACACACACACACGCCATAATGGTGGTATTATAGATGTTCCTTCCTCTCTATAATATTATCCTCAACATGGTGAAGTCATCTCTGAAGTTACACCATCTGTCTTCATTTTGACCCTCGCATCACAGACATACGAATACAAATTAATAAGTGTGTGTGTGTGTGTGTGTGTGTGTGTGTGTGTGTGTGTGTGTGTGTGTGTGTGTGTGTGTGTGTGTGTGTGTGTGTGTGTGTGTGTGTGTGTAAGAGGGGTTGGTGGGTTGATTTAAAGATCCCCCCCCCCTCTGTTTTTCATCATGAATGTTATTCTGGAGGTAGCTCTGCAGAGTGGTCACGAGCTGGCACATAAAATCTGATTTTAAATCTCACCCTAACCACACTGCTAACCCTAATGCCTAACCCTAACCACACTGCTAACCCTAATGCCTAACCCTAACCACACTGCTAACCCTAATGCCTAACCCTAACCACTGCTAAACCTAATGCCTAACCCTGCTAACCCTAATGCCTAACCCTAACCACACTGCTAACCCTAATGCCTAACCCTAACCACTGCTAACCCTAATGCCTAACCCTAACCACACTGCTAACCCTTGCTAAACCTTGCTAACCCTGCTAACCCTAACCTTCAACTAAGACCAAAAAGCTAATTTTAGTTTTCATGAATTTTTACAATATAGCCAACTTTGACTCTGCAGCTGGCCTAAGGGGAATTGGCTCAGTTCTGCCTCAAGGACAAGAGTCATGACAATAAAGGTCAACCTGCGTCCATTAGGTGACACCTACCCGTGGGTTGTTACCCTAGAAGACCTGACCCCAGGCCTGTGTTTCACTGGGAAAAAGGTTACGGCACAATCAATGTTGATGTTATCAGTTGTTCAGCAACTCAGAGAGATGCAACATTAGCCGATGATGATTGGCTAATTTCACCCTTACTCCCGGAGACGTCCTTCTATCGATCGAGCCGATTGGCTCATGGCCGGGTTAACGCAGGTGACGGCGCAAGCTGATTTGATGCACTTTTTCTCTCTTCCTTATCCACTGTCTTTTGTTTCTTTCCCTCGCTCCAACACTCCCCCTTGAATGGCCACCCACACATCTCATCTCTCCTCTCCCCACGGCAGAGAAAAGATGGGTGAGAGAAATGACGATTGAGGGAGAGAGAAAAGACGAGTGCGGGAGAGAGAGAAAAGGTGAGTGAGGGGGAGAGAGAGAGAAAAGACGAGTGAGGGAGAGAGAGAGAAAAGATGAGTGAGGGAGAGAGAGAGAAAAGATGAGTGAGGGAGAGAGAGAGAAAAGACGAGTGAGCGAGAGAGAGAGAGAAAAGACGAGTGAGGGAGAGAGAAAGAAAAGACGAGTGAGGGAGAGAGAAAGAAAAGATGAGTGAGGGAGAGAGAAAGAAAGAAAAGATGAGTGAGGGAGAGAGAAAGAAAAGATGAGTGAGGGAGATGGAAAAGATGAGTGAGGGAGATGGAAAAGATGAGTGAGGGAGAGAGAAAAGATGAGTGAGGGAGATGGAAAAGATGAGTGAGGGAGATGGAAAAGATGAGTGAGGGAGAGAGAAAAGATGAGTGAGGGAGATGGAAAGACAAGGAGGAAGTAGAAGGGTTAATGCAGGCATTATCCCAACTATAAAAGATATTACACACTCCGAGGCTCCTGTGTGTGTGTGTGTGTGTGTGTGTGTGTGTGTGTGTGTGTGTGTGTGTGTGTGTGTGTGTGTGTGTGTGTGTGTGTGTGTGTGTGTGTGTGTGTGTGTGTGTGTGTGTGTGTGTGTGTGTGTGTTTGACATATATCATTATCAGTGTGTGCCCTTGGACCCTACAAGCAGATTCTGTATCTATAAATGTGTAGGTCCAACAGCAGTACAGAAGAAGACAGCTGAAGATGGACATCTCAACTCAAGCTGCACAAGCAGTTCGCTACAGCTTCCATATAAGTACAGCGTCCATATAAGTGAGGTCTTCACAGCTATATTTAGTGTAGCTTCACCACAGTTGTGTACAGTCTTTTGACTGATTGCAGGTTTAGCCAAAGCTGTCTCTACAGCTAGCCATAATGCTAACAGACTCATCATAGCCTGCTATCAACTCTTAAGTGAAATGAATGGTCTTTCTAATAACTTAACATCTGGCTAGCATACACGCAACACACACCCGGACACGCACGCAACACACGTCCACGCGGCTAGCTAACCCCCCCCGCCGCAGATCCCAAACTCATATGTCATCCATGCCTGGTTTGGCAGGACGACACACACTTCCTGTTGGTTGATGAGGACACACTGGAGAGAATGTAACCCTGAACAGGGTCGGTCCCAATGTGTGTGTGTGTATCACTCCTTGAGCCCCACTTTATCATATTGTTTTGTTATAGAGTGACCAGCATGGCCACCTCTGCACTGTCGGTAATGTGGCGTCTCTTCTGGTGTACATGATTATATTAGAGTCAGACTGTCATATGTTTTTTAACCTCTGGGTTTAATAAGCCCTTGCCCCAGAAATGGCCTCTAAATAAATAGCTTATGCCCTGTTGCCCTGATCCTGGCCCACCCTCCTCTCCATCTCTCTTTTCTCTCACTCTCTCCATCTTTCTCTCTCTCTCTCCACTCCTCTATTCCCTGTCAGTCTGGGTGTGTGTTGGAAGGAGTCTGTTTATAGCTGCTTGTCGTCTCTTTGTCCCATCGAAGTGTGTGTGTGTGTGTGTGTGTGTGTGTGTGTGTGTGTGTGTGTGTGTGTGTGTGTGTGTGTGTGTGTGTGTGTGTGTGTGTGTGTGTGTGTGTGTGTCTTTGTCCCCCTGCTGGATGGGGGGGCAGTGCTGTGGGTCTAACAAGGCGTGACACGGCCCTTTGCTAGCCAGGTCCTATCACACACACATGCTAATTAGGACCACGAGTGAACTCTACAGAACTCCTACAGAAGATTGCATACACACCCTCATGAGAACACACGCGTTATCTCACGGACCACTAAATAGAAATAAATAACTATTACTGAAGAGCCTGACCTCTCCTCTCCCCAGTCTCTCTCTTCTATCTTGGTCCCTCTCTCTCTTTCTCTATCTATCTTTTCCTCTCACTCTTTCTGTGTCCTTCTGTTGTATGTGAAGGGCAGATAAAGCGGTAAGCAGATTCTCCAAGAGCAAACAGAATCATACTCGTTCATAGTTAGCATTAGAACAAAGATGGCCGCCATTTCTCTTTGCCACAACTGCCTCTCCCATTCTCTTTCTTCTTCCTTATCTCCTCTATTGCTTGTTTGTAGAACAAGTGCAGAGTTGGTTTGCCATCCTATCTGCCTCTCCCATCTCCTCTTTCCTCTCCCCTCTCCCCTCTCTCCTCTCTTCTGGTTGTAAAAGGAGGTGGCTGCAGTTGGCAGTGTAAGGTTGTTTGTGTGTGTGTGTGTGTGTGTGTGTGTGTGTGTGTGTGTGTGTGTGTGTGTGTGTGTGTGTGTGTGTGTGTGTGTGGTGGTGTTAGGGAGGGGTGCTGTGTGTGCTTGATGGGGAGTGAGAGGTTGTAGGTGCAGTAGTGTGTCCTTCAGGCTAGTTGGTTGTGTGAGAGAGAGATGGTGAGAGAGAGAGAGCAGTCTGAGCAGTGAGACAGGTGGAGAGAGAGAGAGAGAGCGGTCTGAGCAGTGAGACAGATGGAGAGAGAGAGAGAGAGCGGTCTGAGCAGTGAGACAGATGGAGGGAGAGAGAGAGAGAGCAGTCTGAGCAGTGAGACAGATGGAGAGAGAGAGAGTGGTCTGAGCAGTGAGACAGATGGAGGGAGAGAGAGCGGTCTGAGCAGTGAGACAGATGGAGGGAGAGAGAGCGGTCTGAGCAGTGAGACAGGTGGAGGGAGAGAGAGCGGTCTGAGCAGTGAGACAGGTGGAGAGAGAGAGAGAGAGCAGTCTGAGCAGTGAGACAGATGGAGAGAGAGAGAGAGCTGTCTGAGCAGTGAGACAGATGGAGAGAGAGAGAGAGCAGTCTGAGCAGTGAGACAGATGGAGAGAGAGAGAGAGCAGTCTGAGCAGTGAGACAGATGGAGAGAGAGAGAGTGGTCTGAGCAGTGAGACAGATGGAGAGAGAGAGAGTGGTCTGAGCAGTGAGACAGACGGAGAGAGAGAGCTGTCTGAGCAGTGAGACAGATGGAGAGAGAGAGAGTGGTCTGAGCAGTGAGACAGATGGAGAGAGAGAGAGCGGTCTGAGCAGTGAGACAGACAGAGAGAGAGAGAGCGGTCTGAGCAGTGAGACAGACAGAGAGAGAGAGAGAGAGAGCGGTATGAGCAGTGAGACAGACAGAGAGAGAGAGCGGTCTGAGCAGTGAGACAGAGACAGGAGAGAGAGAGCAGTGAGACAGCGGTCTGAGCAGTGAGACAGACGGAGAGAGAGAGAGAGAGCGGTCTGAGCAGTGAGACAGACAGAGAGAGAGAGCGGTCTGAGCAGTGAGACAGACAGAGAGAGAGAGCTGTCTGAGCAGTGAGACAGACAGAGAGAGAGAGAGCGGTCTGAGCAGTGAGACAGACAGAGAGAGAGAGCTGTCTGAGCAGTGAGACAGACGGAGAGAGAGAGAGAGAGCGGTCTGAGCAGTGAGACAGACGAGAGAGAGAGAGAGCGGTCTGAGCAGTGAGACAGACGGAGAGAGAGAGAGCGGTCTGAGCAGTGAGACAGACAGAGAGAGAGAGCGGTCTGAGCAGTGAGACAGACGGAGAGAGAGAGAGCTGTCTGAGCAGTGAGACAGACAGAGAGAGAGAGCGGTCTGAGCAGTGAGACAGACAGAGAGAGAGAGCTGTCTGAGCAGTGAGACAGACGGAGAGAGAGAGAGAGAGAGAGCGGTCTGAGCAGTGAGACAGACAGAGAGAGAGAGCGGTCTGAGCAGTGAGACAGACAGAGAGAGAGAGCTGTCTGAGCAGTGAGACAGACGGAGAGAGAGAGAGAGAGCGGTCTGAGCAGTGAGACAGACGGAGAGAGAGAGAGAGAGCGGTCTGAGCAGTGAGACAGACGGAGAGAGAGAGAGAGAGCGGTCTGAGCAGTGAGACAGACAGAGACAGACGGAGAGAGAGAGCGGTCTGAGCAGTGAGACAGACGAGAGAGAGAGAGAGAGCGGTCTGAGCAGTGAGACAGACGGAGAGAGAGAGAGAGAGAGCGGTCTGAGCAGTGAGACAGACGGAGAGAGAGAGAGAGCGGTCTGAGCAGTGAGACAGACGGAGAGAGAGAGAGAGAGCGGTCTGAGCAGTGAGAGAGACAGAGAGAGAGAGAGAGCGGTCTGAGCAGTGAGACAGACAGAGAGAGAGAGAGAGAGCGGTCTGAGCAGTGAGACAGACAGAGAGAGAGCTGTCTGAGCAGTGAGACAGACGGAGAGAGAGAGAGAGAGCGGTCTGAGCAGTGAGACAGACGGAGAGAGAGAGAGAGAGAGCGGTCTGAGCAGTGAGACAGACAGAGAGAGAGAGAGCTGTCTGAGCAGTGAGACAGACGAGAGAGAGAGAGAGAGAGAGCGGTCTGAGCAGTGAGACAGACGGAGAGAGAGAGAGAGAGAGAGAGAGCGGTCTGAGCAGTGAGACAGACGGAGAGAGAGAGAGAGAGCGGTCTGAGCAGTGAGACAGACGGAGAGAGAGAGAGAGAGCGGTCTGAGCAGTGAGACAGATGGAGAGAGAGAGAGAGAGCGGTCTGAGCAGTGAGACAGACGGAGAGAGAGAGAGAGAGCGGTCTGAGCAGTGAGACAGACGGAGAGAGAGAGAGAGCGGTCTGAGCAGTGAGACAGACAGAGAGAGAGAGCTGTCTGAGCAGTGAGACAGACGGAGAGAGAGAGCTGTCTGAGCAGTGAGACAGACGGAGAGAGAGAGCTGTCTGAGCAGTGAGACAGACGGAGAGAGAGAGCGGTCTGAGCAGTGAGACAGACGGAGAGAGAGATGGAGAGACAGCTGGTGTACAGCTCCTCCAGCTCGGTAAAGGCTTCTCCTCTCCCACTCCCTCTCTATAATAGTGATTTGAATATTTAAACCCTCAACACCCTTAACGTTTGCAACTTGTTCAGAACAGATTAACAGTGAGCGCACACACTCACACACACGTACATGGACAAACCCCCTCATTCACACACACACTCTAACACACAGACAAAAGGCCTCATTCACACACACACACACACACACACACACACACACACACACACACACACACACACCTCTTCAGATTGTGCAGCTTGCCAGGGAGTAGGCCATATATAGGGTTAGCCAGGAGCTTAATGTTGTTGGGAAAGGTACTGCCTTGTCTTGTCAGTAGAGTTCTACTGTAGAGTTCAGCAGATGGAACACCCCTTGGTACTGCTTTAGAGAGAATCTACTGTGGAAAGAGTATTCCCCCATGGGGCCGTGTGTGTGTGTGTGTGTGTGTGTGTGTGTGTGTGTGTGTGTGTGTGTGTGTGTGTGTGTGTGTGTGTGTGTGTGTGTGTGTGTGTGTGTGTGTGTGTGTGTGTGTGTGTGTGTGTGTGTGTGTGTGTGTGTGTGTGTGTGTGTGTTTCTCTGCAGTGCGGACAGGGACCCACACAGCTGGCTCAGTCACAGCTCTTTTCCTTTCTTCCCCCTCTCCTCCCCTTCTCTCATTCCTTTTTTTGAAAGTTTGTTTGTTTGCAGCGCTGGGGAGGGGAGAAAGAGAGACAGAGAGACAGCTAGAGGAAGAGAGAGGAACAGAGAGTATAATGTATTCTGTGTGACATTTGCATGTCTTTTTTTCCTCCTCTACTCATTTATTTATTTAACCTTTATTTAACTAGGCAGAGGGCTACTTCTGAAGTGTGGTTGGTATGAGGGCCACAGAGCAGTGTTTGGTATGAGGGCCACAGAGCAGTGTTTGGTATGAGGGCCACAGAGCAGTGTTTGGTATGAGGGCCACAGAGCAGTGTTTGGTATGAGGGCCACAGAGCAGTGTTTGGTATGAGGGCCACAGAGCAGTGTTTGGTATGAGGGCCACAGAGCAGTGTTTGGTATAGTGTTTGGTATGAGGGCCACAGAGCAGTGGTTTGGTATGAGGGCCACAGAGCAGTGTTTGGTATGAGGGCCACAGAGCAGTGTTTGGTATGCAGTGTTTGGGCCACAGAGCAGTGTTTGGTATGAGGGCCACAGAGCAGTGTTTGGTAGGGCCACAGAGCAGTGTTTGGTATGAGGGCCACAGAGCAGTGGTTGGTATGAGGGCCACAGAGCAGTGTTTGGTATGAGGGCCACAGAGCAGTGTTTGGTATGAGGGCCACAGAGCAGTGTTTGGTATGAGGGCCACAGAGCAGTGTTTGGTATGAGGGCCACAGAGCAGTGGTTGGTTTGAGGGCCACAGAGCAGTGGTTGGTATGAGGGCCACAGAGCAGTGGTTGGTTTGAGGGCCACAGAGCAGTGGTTGGTTTGAACACTCTCACTGATTTGTCTCTCACTTAAGCCTGATTCTCACTAAAGTCTGAGACTGATTTGTCTCGCAATAAAGTGATACAACACACACACACACACACACACACACACACACACACACACACACACACACACACACACACACACACACACAGCCTTCTCCTTGGGTCCCTCCACACTTATTAATTGCCTCCACTTTTCTTCATTGACCCATGCTGGCAGACACATAGACACTGTCTCAGCCGAGATAGAGGCCATGAGGAGCCACAGGGTGCGGATCATACCCATCATGCACCTGTGAACCTTCCCAGCATGCCCGCATAGAGCCAGGCACCAAGACTGTCAGGAAGAAACACTCCACTGAAGCCTGTAGACACACACAGACAATACACACAGAGCACACACATAAACTGCAGTCTATTACAACCTTTAACATCTCTGTCAGTCTATTACAACCTTTAACATCTCTGTCAGTCTATTACAACCTTTAACATCTCTGTCAGTCTATTACAACCTTTAACATCTCTGTCAGTCTATTACAACCTTTAACATCTCTGTCAGTCTATTACAACCTTTAACATCTCTGTCAGTCTATTACAACCTTTAACATCTCTGTCAGTCTATTACAACCTTTAACATCTCTGTCAGTCTATTACAACCTTTAACATCTCTGTCAGTCTATTACAACCGTTAACATCTCTGTCAGTCTATTACAACCTTTAACATCTCTGTCAGTCTATTACAACCTTTAACATCTCTGTCAGTCTATTACAACCTTTAACATCTCTGTCAGTCTATTACAACCTTTAACATCTCTGTCAGTCTTTTACAACCTTTAACATCTTTGTCAGTCTATTACAACCTTTAACATCTCTGTCAGTCTATTACAACCGTTAACATCTCTATCAGTCTATTACAACCTTTAACATCTCTGTCAGTCTAACATCTCTATCATTACTTTTACAACCTTTAAACATATCTTTCTAACATCTCTGTGTCTGTTTGTCAATCGTATTCTTTAACATCTCTCCTATCTACCTTTAACATGTCAGTCTATCAACCTTTAACATCTCTGTCAGTCTTTTACAACCTTTAACATCTCTGTCAGTCTATTACAACCTTTAACATCTTTGTCAGTCTATTACAACCTTTAACATCTCTGTCAGTCTATTCCAACCGTTAACATCTATGTCAGTCTATTACAACCTTTAACATCTTTGTCAGTCTCCCTAACATCTCTGTCGTCTATTACAACCTTAACATCTTTACTTTCCTTTACATCTCTGAGTCTATTGTTCATCTTTGTCAGTCATCAAGATCTCTGTCAGTCATTGACCGTTAACATCTCTGTCAGTCTATTACACCTTTAACATCTCTATCACACAACCTTTAACATCTCTGTCAGTCTATTACAACCGTTAACATCTCTATCTCATTATTAAATCTGGTTGGGGCATTACAAAGTGTAACATCTATGGGAGTCTAAGAGGGGACATATCAGTCTAAGGCAACCTTTACCAGCTACAGTTTTTAATGCCTGCTTTTGTAAAAAAAAAAGAAAGAAGAAATGTCACACACACTCACATGCCAACCCCTCACACACACACCCTCTCACACGGCCATGTCTTTACTTTCCCAGTGATTGTTCCATCAGTGGTGCAGGTGCAGGTTAATATCTCCCTCGACTGTCCTTTATTAAAAGGCTGAGTGTAACATGGGAGAAGAGGGGGCAGACATAGAACTAAGAGATAGAACAGATACAGGCCTGAGCAGTATAGAACAGAGATAGAACTGTACAGGGCAGCAGTATAGAACAGAGACACAGACCCTCTCACACACATGATACAGGTCCCAGGCTGAGCAGGTTAGAACAGAGATAGAACTGATACAGGGCTGAGCAGTATAGAACAGAGATAGAACTGATACAGGGCTGAGCAGTATAGAACAGAGATAGAACTGATACAGGGCTGAGCAGTATAGAACAGAGATAGAACTGATACAGGGCTGAGCAGTATAGAACAGAGATAGAACTGATACAGGGCTGAGCAGTATAGAACAGAGATAGAACTGATACAGGGCTGAGCAGTATAGAACAGAGATAGAACTGATACAGGGCTGAGCAGTATAGAACAGAGATAGAACTGATACAGGGCTGAGCAGTATAGAACAGAGATAGAACTGATACAGGGCTGAGCAGTATAGAACAGAGATAGAACTGATACAGGGCTGAGCAGTATAGAACAGAGATAGAACTGATACAGGGCTGAGCAGTATAGAACAGAGATAGAACTGATACAGGGCTGAGCAGTATAGAACAGAGATAGAACTGATACAGGGCTGAGCAGTATAGAACAGAGATAGAACTGATACAGGGCTGAGCAGTATAGAACAGAGATAGAACTGATACAGGGCTGAGCAGTATAGAACAGAGATAGAACTGATACAGGGCTGAGCAGTATAGAACAGAGATAGAACTGATACAGGGCTGAGCAGTATAGAACAGAGATAGAACTGATACAGGGCTGAGCAGTATAGAACAGAGATAGAACTGATACAGGGCTGAGCAGTATAGAACAGAGATAGAACTGATACAGGGCTGAGCAGTATAGAACAGAGATAGAACTGATACAGGGCTGAGCAGTATAGCAGAGATAGAGATACAGGGCTGAGCAGTATAGAACAGAGATAGAACTGATACAGGGCTGAGCAGTATAGAACAGAGATAGAACTGATACAGGGCTGAGCAGTATAGAACAGAGATAGAACTGATACAGGGCTGAGCAGTATAGAACAGAGATAGAACTGATACAGGGCTGAGCAGTATAGAACAGAGATAGAACAGATACAGGGCTGAGCAGTATAGAACAGAGATAGAACAGATACAGGGCTGAGCAGTATAGAACAGAGATAGAACTGATACAGGGCTGAGCAGTATAGAACAGAGATAGAACTGATACAGGGCTGAGCAGTATAGAACAGAGATAGAACAGATACAGGGCTGAGCAGTATATAGAACTGATACAGGGCTGAGCAGTATAGAACAGAGATAGAACTACAGGGCTGAGCAGTATAGAACAGAGATAGAACTGAGGGCTGAGCAGTATAGAACAGAGATAGAACTGATACAGGGCTGAGCAGTATAGAACAGAGATAGAACTGATACAGGGCTGAGCAGTATAGAACAGAGATAGAACTGATACAGGGCTGAGCAGTATAGAACAGAGATAGAACAGATACAGGGCTGAGCAGAGCACTGTATAGAACAGAGATAGAACTGATACAGGGCTGAGCAGTATAGAACAGAGATAGAACTGAGGGCTGAGCAGTATAGAACAGAGATAGAACTGATACAGGGCTGAGCAGTATAGAACAGAGATAGAACTGATACAGGGCTGAGCAGTATAGAACAGAGATAGAACTGATACAGGGGGCAGTATGAGAACTGATACAGGGCTGAGCAGTATAGAACAGAGATAGAACTGATACAGGGCTGAGCAGTATAGAACAGAGATAGAACTGATACAGGGCTGAGCAGTATAGAACAGAGATAGAACTGATACAGGGCTGAGCAGTATAGAACAGAGATAGAACTGATACAGGGAACAGAGATGAGCAGTATAGAACAGAGATAGAACTGATACAGGGCTGAGCAGTATAGAACAGAGATAGAACTGATACAGGGCTGAGCAGTATAGAACAGAGATAGAACTGATACAGGGCTGAGCAGTATAGAACAGAGATAGAACTGATGACAGGGAACTGAAGCAGTATAGAACAGAGATAGAACTGATACAGGGCTGAGCAGTATAGAACAGAGATAGAACTGATACAGGGCTGAGCAGTATAGAACAGAGATAGAACTGATACAGGGCTGAGCAGTATAGAACAGAGATAGAACTGATACAGGGCTGAGCAGTATAGAACAGAGATAGAAGAACAGAGCAGTATAGAACAGAGATGATACAGGGCTGAGCAGTATAGAACAGAGATAGAACTGATACAGGGCTGAGCAGTATAGAACAGAGATAGAACTGATACAGGGCTGAGCAGTATAGAACAGAGATAGAACTGATACAGGGCTGAGCAGTATAGAACAGAGATAGAACTGATACAGGGCTGAGCAGTATAGAACAGAGATAGAACTGATACAGGGCTGAGCAGTATAGAACAGAGATAGAACTGATACAGGGCTGAGCAGTATAGAACAGAGATAGAACTGATACAGGGCTGAGCAGTATAGAACAGAGATAGAACTGATACAGGGCTGAGCAGTATAGAACAGAGATAGAACTGATACAGGGCTGAGCAGTATAGAACAGAGATAGAACTGATACAGGGCTGAGCAGTATAGAACAGAGATAGAACTGATACAGGGCTGAGCAGTATAGAACAGAGATAGAACTGATACAGGGCTGAGCAGTATAGAACAGAGATAGAAGTATAGTATAGAACAGAGATAGAACTGATACAGGGCTGAGCAGTATAGAACAGAGATAGAACTGATACAGGGCTGAGCAGTATAGAACAGAGATAGAACTGATACAGGGCTGAGCAGTATAGAACAGAGATAGAACTGATACAGGGCTGAGCAGTATAGAACAGAGATAGAACTGATACAGGGCTGAGCAGTATAGAACAGAGATAGAACTGATACAGGGCTGAGCAGTATAGAACAGAGATAGAACTGATACAGGGCTGAGCAGTATAGAACAGAGATAGAACTGATACAGGATAGAACTGATACAGGGCTGAGCAGTATAGAACAGAGATAGAACTGATACAGGGCTGAGCAGTATAGAACAGAGATAGATACAGGGCTGAGCAGTATAGAACAGAGATAGAACTGATACAGGGCTGAGCAGTATAGAACAGAGATAGAACTGATACAGGGCTGAGCAGTATAGAACAGAGATAGAAGAACAGCAGTATAGAACAGAGATAGAACTGATACAGGGCTGAGCAGTATAGAACAGAGATAGAACTGATACAGGGCTGAGCAGTATAGAACAGAGATAGAACTGATACAGGGCTGAGCAGTATAGAACAGAGATAGAACTGATACAGGGCTGAGCAGTATAGAACAGAGATAGAACTGATACAGGGCTGAGCAGTATAGAACAGAGATAGAACTGATACAGGGCTGAGCAGTATAGAACAGAGATAGAACTGATACAGGGCTGAGCAGTATAGAACAGAGATAGAACAGATACAGGGCTGAGCAGTATAGAACAGAGATAGAACTGATACAGGGCTGAGCAGTATAGAACAGAGATAGAACTGATACAGGGCTGAGCAGTATAGAATGTTAGACAGTAGCCCTCCGCCAATCAATCACGTTCATTTCTAAGTCCCTTTTAACATCAGCAGTTGTCACTAAGTGCTTATACAGAAACCCAGTCTAACATTCCAGGTGGCACCTCACCAATAAAAAAATGAAAACGTCAGATGAATTAAAAGGAGCACACTTGTTTTTTCCCCATCCTGTCCTTTCCCCCTCTGACTGTAGGAGAGTTGTGTGGAGAGAGGAGGGCATGATGGGAATAGGAGCAAGAGAAAATAATTACATGACTTCAGGGACACTTAACACAGTATGGACTACACAGTGAGAACTCTCTGGAGTTCAAGTAGGGCATCGCAAGAGTGTGTGTGTGTGTGTGTGTGTGTGTGTGTGTGCGTGCGTGCGTGCGTGCGTGCGGAGGGAACTTGAACAAAGCACGCTGACAGGACACACACACATACTGTTAAAGAATGAACCTATTTGATATTTTCTGACTTTCTGCCATAGATGCACTGTGTTTATATCTCCCTGTTTGTGTTTATCCAGCTGCTATAAGATAGATGGATGGAGGGTGTAATTGCTGTAAAAAGACAGAAAGATATGAGATATGTATTGCTCTGGATTCAGTGAATGGGGACCACTAAAGCCTTGATGGAACCATCTGTCACAACTAAGTGAGCTGTTATGTATTTACTGCCACACAGCCTACACACACACACACACACACACACACACACACACACGCAGACACTTCCTCATCATCGCCTGTTATCCTGCCTGATGGTTATGTAGCCTGTTATGTCTCGATGACTATGAGAATACAGCCTGGCGCTGCCATCAAGTAGACAGCCGTGAAAGTCCTACTGTACGTACGAGGCGACTATCTCGCTTTTTCAATCTTGTAAGTTGAAAAAGCCCACCGGCAAGCGGCCCGGTAGCGTAGATGTGAAACGCGGTAAGACATGTCCATGTGAGACGGTGGTATAATGTAGCATGTCTTCATCACTCTGGTCTAGTTGTCTGGAGCAGCCGTGAGATAAAGCTCAGAAGGACGTCAGCGTTTTGAGTAAAGGATCCCGTCTCTGTCTTTCTGGGGACTCAGTCATTTCTTCAGACGCCTGCCTCTCCCTCCTCCTGGAAAATCGGAAATTGTCCTCCCCATTTCAGACTGTCTCCCCACAACAATCGCTGCAGGAAATTGGGATTTAGGGGCGAGATACAGAAGAGGGGAGGGTGCTCTTTCTGGTGTAATCTGCTAATAACAGCCTTAGAGACGTGACCGTGGTCCTGATCTAAAGTAGTGCACTATAAATGACACTAGAATGCCATTTGGTGCGCACTCCAGGAGTGCTGTTGTCTCTACAGTGTTGTTGCCTCTGCAGTGTTGTTGTCTCTGCATTGTGCAGCCATTGCTACTCTGTATCTGTGATGAAGGCATTGTGTGTGGAGAGTCAGAGAAAAAGAACATGCTATCATTACCTTTCAAACCAAGATGGTGTGTGTGTGTGTGTGTGTGTGTGTGCGTGCGTGCGTGCGTGCGCGGCGCGTGCGTGAGACACACTTAACACATTCTTGAAAACCAGTTGGCGTTGTATGAATGTGTCAGTGTATTTCTGTATGTGTGTGGTGTCTAGGAAGAGGGTGATTGTGGTCAGTTGGAAATGTGTGATAACCATGACTAGCTAGTTGGTTGAAATGGCCACGGTCGCCAAGTTATGTATGTCAGAGGAACAAGCACAATCTTGTGAATACAGACGCAATAATGCCAAGGTTATTGACTGACAGACCAAGTGTCAGAATGTCCCATTATCACTTTCTATGTCAGTATGATTTCTACTAGCAAAATCTGCATGTTCTGTTGCCATAGTTTCATTTTGTGTTGTTTGTTTGTTTGTTTTTGTTTATGGGTGGTTTAATTCTTTTCTTTAGGTTCTCCCATGCCATCCTCTCTACCCAGCCCATCAGTTACTGACCATTCACACTCGCAACCACCATCACCCAATCTCCATGACAACCAGAGCTCGTTGCTAAGTAGCGCCAGCGCCCATCCGGCGGTCCATGAGTCGGACGAGGACGAGGAAGAGTACACAGCCACGCTGTACTTACCTGTAACGCAGGTCACAGCTCACAGCCACCACGGCCTCGACTGTAATGGTAAGGCTCAACGTCCCTACGATGTTCTCACAACCTTTTCTCCCTTTGCTGCACAACATTCCCACAACCTTCTCTCTTTTTAGTATATAATGTTCTCAAAATGTCCTGTACTGGTAAGGTACAAGGTCCCTACGATGTTCTCACAACGTTCTCTATCTGCGCTCTATACCATTCCCACAATGTGCACAACATCCTCACAATGTTCCCTCTCTTTACTGCACAACGTTCCCTCTCTTTACTGTTCAATGTTCCCTCTCTTTACTGCACAACGTTCCTTCTCTTTACTGCACAATGTTCCCTTTCTTTACTGCACAACAATCCCACAACGTTCCCTCTCTTTACTGCACAACGTTCCTTCTCTTTACTGCACAACAATCCCACAACGTTCCCTCTCTTTACTGCACAACGTTCCTTCTCTTTACTGCACAACAATCCCACAACGTTGCCTTTCTTTACTGCACAACGTTCCCTCTCTTTACTGCACAACGTTCCCTCTCTTTACTGCACAACGTTCCTTCTCTTTACTGCACAACGTTCCCTCTCTTTACTGCACAACATTCCCTCTCTTTACTGCACAACGTTCCCTCTCTTTACTGCACAACGTTCCTTCTCTTTACTGCACAACGTTCCTTCTCTTTACTGCACAACGTTCCTTCTCTTTACTGCACAACGTTCCTTCTCTTTACTGCACAACGTTCCCTCTCTTTACTGCACAACGTTCCTTCTCTTTACTGCACAACGTTCCCTCTCTTTACTGCACAACGTTCCCTCTCTTTACTGCACAACGTTCCCTCAACGTTCTCTCTCTTTACTGTATAATGTTCTCACAACATCTTGTAATTGTTGCGACGTTCTCTCTATCTACTATCACAACATTTACTATCTTTACTGACAACAGAACGTTTCATTATTCACAATGTGTGCTAATGAAAATTCCCAGATCTTCCAGCTTTTTCTAGTTAGCCTGATTGATAGCCATACAGACTCTTATAGAGAAGTTTAATACACTTCTCAAAAAAATAAAGGGAACACTTAAACAACACAATGTAACTCCAAGTCAATCACACTTCTGTGAAATCAAACTGTCCACTTAGGAAGCAACACTGATTGACAATACATTTCACATGCTGTTGTGCAAATGGAATAGACAACAGGTGGAAATTATAGGCAATTAGCAAGACACCCCCAATAAAGGAGTGGTTCTGCAGGTGGTGACCACAGACCACTTCTCAGTTCCTATGCTTCCTGGCTGATGTTTTGGTCACATTTGAATGCTGGCGGTGCTTTCACTCTAGTGGTAGCATGAGACGGAGTCTACAACCCACACAAGTGACTCATGTAGTGCAGCTCATCCAGGATGGCACATCAATGCAAGCTGTGGCAAGAAGGTTTGCTGTGTCTGTCAGCGTAGTGTCCAGAGCATGGAGCCGCTACCAGGAGACAGGCCAGTACACCAGGAGACGTGGAGGAGGCCGTAGGAGGGCAACAACCCAGCAGCTGGACCACTACCTCCGCATTTGTGCAAGGAGGAGCAGGAGGAGCACTGCCCTCCAGCAGGCCACAAATGTGCATGTTTCTACCCAAATGGTCAGAAACAGACTCCATGAGGGTGGTATGAGGGCCCGACGTCCACAGGTGGGGGTTGTGCTTACAACCCAACACCCTGCAGGACGTTTGGCATTTGCCAGAGAACACCAAGATTGGCAAATTCGTCATTGGCGCCCTGTGCTCTTCACAGATGAAAGCAGGTTCACACTGAGCACATGTGACAGATGTGACAGAGTCTGGAGACGCCGTGGAGAACGGTCTGCTGCCTGCAACATCCTCCAGCATGACCGGTTTGGCGGTGGGTCAGTCATGGTGTGGGGTGGCATTTCTTTGGGGGGCTGCACAGCCCTCCATGTGCTCGCCAGAGGTAGCCTGACTGCCATTAGGTACAGAGATGAGATCCTCAGACCCCTTGTGAGACCATATGCTGGTGCGGTTGGCCATGGGTTCCTCCTAATGCAAGACAATGCTAGACCTCATGTGGCTGGAGTGTGTCAGCAGTTCCTGCAAGAGGAAGGCATTGATACTATGGACTGGCCCGCCCGTTCCCAGACCTGAATCCAATTGAACACATCTGGGACATCATGTCTCGCTCCATCCACCAACGCCACGTTGCACCACAGACTGTCCAGGAGTTGGCGGATGCTTTAGTCCAGGTCTGGGAAGATCCCTCAGAAGACCATCCGCCACCTCATTAGGAGCATGCCCAGGCGTTGTAGGGAGGTCACACAGGCACGTGGTGGCCACACACACTACTGAGCCTCATTTTGACTTGTTTTAAGGACATTACATCAAAGTTGGATCAGCCTGTAGTGTGGTTTTCCACTTTCATTTTGAGTGTGATTCCAAATCCAGACCTCCATGGGTTGATAAATTTGATTTCCATTGAACATTTTTGTGTGATTTTGTTGTCAGCACATTCAACTATGTAAAGAAAAATGTATTTAATAAGAATATTTCATTCATTCAGATCTAGGATGTGTTATTTTAGCGTTCCCTTTATTTTTTTGAGCAGTGTATATTTAGTTTTCCCATTCTAGCTAGTCTATATGTTCTCTCTCCCTGTCATGCAGTTGAAACCTCTGTCTGAACTGGGTCTGTTGTTTTAGCATTTCTGTCTGTTATGACCATTGTTTGACATGTGGTGTAGATTTAGTCTGGTAATGGCTGACACAATGTAGTTGGGGTTAAAGTTGAAATTAAGGTTTAAGTGCATCTCAAGTACACAGAGAGGACTAGTTTCTCCTAATGTGATGTTAGAGCCATTCAGAGCAGAGGTCAGTGGCCAGACTGTGGATAGGAGACGGGAGGCTCTGTTAATCGGCCCGTTGGCTGTGACTGTATCTCGTTGTCATAGAGACAGGACGAGACCATGACGAGGCACTTCTCACCCCAACATGGCCCAGTTTCGGCCTGCCTCTCTTGCTCCCGCTGTCTGAGAGAAAGACTCACGCACATGCACACACAGACACACACGAACAAGCACAGACACTCACAGACAGACAGACACTCATCCACCCTCACTCCCAGTACCCCTGCATCCAGTCATTCAGTGCTGTTTGGCCTTCACATCCCAAAATGAATCAGGGCTTCTCTGTGTTCCCAGTCTGACTGCATTAGTGTCAGGGAGACGGAAGGAAGGAGAGGAGAGGTCCTAACCTGTAGTGGCTGTCACTACCAGACATCTGCGCTGTGAATCTAGAGGAGACTGGACAGAGAATAGAGAGAGACGCTGGCTTTTTGAGGAGTGCTCAAGTAAAGCTGTTTATACACATATGAATGTACTTAATTAAACAGTTAGAAAACGGTCTTGTTTATAAGCCATTTATAGACAGAACTTCAAATATCTTTGAACATATTTATCTGTAGAAGATTACATTTTGGAATGTTTATCTGTAGAAGAGTATATTTTGTCATGTTCATCTGTGGAAGAGTACATTTTGGCATGTTCATCTGTTGAAGAGTCCATTTTGTCATGTTTATCTGTAGAAGAGTCCATTTTGTCATGTTCATCTGTTGAAGAGTCCATTTTGTCATGTTCATCTGTTGAAGAGTCCATTTTGTCATGTTTATCTGTAGAAGAGTCCATTTTGTCATGTTTATCTGTAGAAGAGTCCATTTTGTCATGTTTATCTGTGGAAGAGTCCATTTTGTCATGTTTATCTGTGGAAGAGTCCATTTTGTCATGTTTATCTGTGGAAGAGACCATTTTGTCATGTTTATGTGTTGAAGATACCATTTTGTCATGTTTATGTGTTGAAGAGTCCATTTTGTCATGTTTATCTGTAGAAGAGTCCATTTTGTCATGTTTATCTGTAGAAGAGTCCATTTTGTCATGTTTATCTGTGGAAGAATCCATTTTGTCATGTTTATCTGTGGAAGAATCCATTTTGTCATGTTTATCTGTGGAAGAATCCATTTTGTCATGTTTATCTGTAGAAGAGTCCATTTTGTCATGTTTATCTGTGGAAGAATCCATTTTGTCATGTTTATCTGTAGAAGAGTCCATTTTGTCATGTTTATCTGATCTAGTCATGTTCTCATACGTCTTTACTTAACGTTTTGTCTTTGATGGCTCAGTTTATTGACTTGAGCTACGAGGTTAATTATGAAGCTCCCTCTCATCATAATCCCCAACAGACAGCTGTCAAACACACACACACACACACACACACACACACACACACACACACACACACACACACACACACACACAAAGCTAACCACACCGTCCACCATCCCCTCTAAATTGATCCTATGTTTATTACCGACGGAGGAAAGTTCATTTCCACACTATATACACAGCCATATCCACGGCCATCATGACCGTTAAAATCTAATCAGAGCCAGTCGAACATAAGGAAGTGAGATCTTCTATGATCCACGTCCCCTCAGAGCTTCTCCTCTCCCTTCTCGGACCTTTCATATAGAGTGGTTTAACCATCTGATAGTCATCTGGACCTACAGCAGAGTAGCAGAGCAGTCTAGACCCCAACACACACACAATACTTCCAACCCCAGACGCCCAAGCCTTCAGAAGACAGCCAGAGACGCCATCCCCGTTCCCCATTGACAGCTAGAGACTGACTGAAAGGCTGAAAGTAAAGCTTCATGAGTGAAACAAAGACTTTGTCGCCACTTTACGTTTTTTAAGTAGGCAATTTTGGTAGGCGCGCGCCTCAATCGATGTCTAAACGGAAGACGTTTTAACGAGACGCCATACCTGGGGGGAGAAAGATGCCGTGAGGACTTTTAGCTCTAGGAGCCATCGTCGACAGGGATAATGAGAGAGAGAGTGGGGAAGAGAAAGATGGAGACAGAGAGAGAGGAAGAGAGACACAGAGAGAGAGTCAGAGAGTTGGTTCCAGTGTCTTCATGTCAATCTTCCATAATCATCTCCTCTTCTCAGTGACTGGGATCACTTAGTAAAGCAAACAGGCTCGCCGGCGCCCAGGTCCAGTCCACTCTGCTCCTCCTCTGAGACCTGGCCTGAAACTGGATGAGCGGAGAGAGGGAGGAAGGGAATGAGAGGGGGAGAGGAAATTATAGAGAGACAAAGGCAGAGAGAGATAGGGTCAGCTTGGAAGACTACAGTCTCCAGCCACCTATACTAAATACTTGGTGGGCCAGAAAAGGAGAGATGAAGGGTTTGCAGGGAGAGAAATGGTCAGTCTACAGTCTCAGGCCTCTCACACAGAGAGAAAGGGTCAGTCTACAGTCTCAGGCCTCTCACACAGAGAGAAAGGGCCAGTCTATAGTCTCAGGCCTCTCACACAGAGAGAAAGGGCCAGTCTACAGTCTCAGGCCTCTCATACAGAGAGAAATGGTCAGTCTACAGTCTCAGTCCTCTTATACATCTATTGAAAAAACTAGGCCAAGCTATCTTTTGCACTAAAAAATGTCCTCCTTTCACTGTAAGTGCTCGAAGAATAGATGCTATTTGAGAAACTATTGAGACAAAGCCATTGACAGATGGGCTTGAATAGAAGCACAGGCAGGACAATCAGAGAGAATGGACAGAATGCTGGAGACTCAGAGCCAGCAAAGGGTGAAGAACTACTACAAAAACAGAAAAACAGAGAGCTCTGTGCACAGAAGTACTCAGTGTGAATGAATAGAGAGAGAAAGGGAGCGAGAGACCGAGATAGAGGGGAGGAGGGAGTTGAGAGAGGGTCAGCGTGAAGACTCCAGTCTTCCATACTGAAGAGAAAGGGAGAAAGAATGGATGAAACAGGGAGGAGGCTTGTGGGGGACTGGAGAGGAGGGCTGTTTGTGCTAATGGGCAGCCGGAATGTCACAGTGGGTGACCCATTTACACAGGCCCCAGGTCTCTCCCTCTCCTTCACACCGCTAGCCTCAGTCTTATACAGCACCACAACAACCCTCAAGTGTTCTCGTCTGTGAAGCTGAAGAGGAGAGAATAACTACTTTTCTGGTGCTTTTCCATCTAGACTTACCCTTCACACCAGTGTTTTATGTCAGCATCATTACTCATTGTGTATTTATTATTACTTGTATTATTACGTGTTTACTTTTCTATTATTTCTCTATTTGATTTCTCTCTGCATTGTTGGGAAGGGCCTGTAAGTGAGCATTTCACTGTTAGTCTACACCTGTTGTTTACGAAGCATGTGATTATTCTTTTGTCTGGGTTTGCCCTCCTCTGACATGGACCTTATTCAATGACGCGCTAAAGGACTCAGTGGAGATCACCAGTCCACGCTAACGCCTCATGCAACAGACCGGTACAGGCCCTGACCTTCCCTTCCTCTCTAGCTCTTTCTCTCTCTCTCTTTCTCCGTCTCTCTCTCTCTCTCTCTCTCTCTCTGTATCTCTGTATCTCTCTCTCTCTCCGTCTCTCTCCCTCTCTCTCCCTCTCCCTCTCTCTCTCAATTCAATTCAATTCAAAGGGGCTTTATTGGCATGGGTAACGTGTTAACATTGCCAAAGCAAGTAAGATAGATAATATATAAAGTGAAATAAACAATACAAATGAACAGTAGACATCACACATACAGAAGTTTCAAAACAATGAAGACATTACAAATGTCATATTATATATATACAGTGTTTGTACAATGTACAAATGGTTAAGGACACAAGATAAAATAAATAAGCATAGATATGGGTTGTATTTACAATGGTGCGTGTTCTTCACTGGTTGCCCTTTTCTCGTGGCAACAGGTCACAAATCTTGCTGCTCTGATGGCACACTGTGGAATTTCACCCAGTAGATATGGGAGTTTTTTAAAATTGGATTTGTTTTCGAATTCTTTGTGGATCTGTGTAATCTGAGGGAAATATGTCTCTCTCTGTCTCTCTCTCCCTCTCTCTCTCTCTCTCTCTCTCTCTCTCTGTCTCTCTCTGTCTCTCTGTCTCTCTGTCTCTCTGTCTCTCTCGCTCTCTCTCTCTCTCTCTGTATCTCTGTCTCTCTCTCTCTCTCTCTCTCTCTCTCTCTCTCTCTCTCTCTAGCTCTCTCTCTAGCTCTCTCTCTCTCCCCCAATCCGCCCCTCCTTCACTGTTGATCGCCATTGTCAGATGTCCCTCTCCCTCTCTCTCCCCCTTCCTCTCTCTCTCTCCCTATTTCCCCTTCACTGTTGATGGCTATTGTCAGATGCAGTAGGCATGAAAGTAGCAATTTTACAGCCCAGGATTTCCAATAACATTTACCGGAGGCCCCCAGAACTAACACACGCGTGGCTGACTGGCTCTGCACCGTACCACAGAAGACGCTACAGCCTGTCTTGTCTGTCTTTCCTATTCCCTCTCTTTCTGTCCATCTCGGTCTCTCTCTCCTTGTCCGATGACTCTCGCTCTGTCCTTCTCTCACTCTTTCTCTCTTTTTCTTTCTTTCTCTCTCTCTCTATCGGACTCGCTCTCTCCATCTTGTGTTAGGAGTGTCAGTCACTCGGAAGATCGGCGAAATAGATTCCATCCTCTCTCGCCTCTCTCCTCTTGTCTCGGTACGGGGTGTGTAAGGGCAAGGGTGTCTGCTTCAGTGCCTTCTGTAAAGTCAAAATCCGATAGTAATGAAAAACACGCCGCGGTGTCTGCCTGTCTGTCTGTCTCTCTGTCTCTCTGCCTGTCTGTCTGCCTGGCTGCCTTCCCCAAGTCAAAGGACCCCTCCGTGTGAAATGGCTCACAGAGTAGAAGGTCAAACATTGACTGTGCGGGCTCAGGATGTCACCCATGTCACAAAGATAGATGCCACCGTCCCACAATACCTGAGGAGAGATGCATCGTGTGTGTGTGCACGTTTGTGCGTGTGTACATGAATATAAGGTTTCTTACATTCATGATGATTCTGTGTTACAACCTTTCCACAGTTGCTCTGTTTATACACGTCAGCCCCTATGATTCGTGTGTTTGTGGGAGTTTTCAGTGTCAGTAGCTTCAAGTGGAGATCTGTGCATTTTACAATCATGTCCCTTTTGTTTGGACCTGGCAGAGCTGTAACAGTCATGGAAGCCTCCACCCACCCACACACACACACACACACACACACACACACACACACACACACACACACACACACACACACACACACACACACACACACACACCTCTCCCCCTTCCCTGCACAGTGTGAATGTAAATGCAAATGAACGGTCAAACAGAGCTGTGCCCAACAACAGTACACTGTCTACTGGGCTCCACTTCAGTGGGTCCTCGTCCTGTGATGTTAGCTCTCCGTGCTGGATGCCTGTGTAAAATGTGATATGCGCGCTTCCACTAATTCTCTATCCTCGCTGTGGCATGCGCCCGCCCGGCGCTCGTGAGAAATGCAGTACTCTGAGATCTTCTCACCGTGGTTTTTATAGGTAGTCTCAGCATGCTAGCAGATACACATAGACTTCCAGTCATTGTGCTAATGCTAGTTAGCATTGACTCGTGAAACTACCTCTAACTTCCTTTATACTGGACACAGAGACATAAAAATGGTATCAACAAGTTCATCTGACTCTGGGGGGGTAGATCAAGTGTCCCTTTAATCTACCAGGAGTAACCATGGCAATCTGCTTGTACGAACCAGGAATATTGTTTGTTTGTTTGGGCATAGTGTCAACAGTGAATATCATTGAATGGAATCCCATTTCATGGTGTGTCTTCATAGCTGAGGTTATTTGGAATCCCGCTCTCGTGACTTAAATGTCCAAATGTCACCCTTTGACCTCGAGGATGTCCTCTCGGTCTAATGGTTGAGACCCAAACCCCAGCGGTTATGCCTACTTCTTCTCTGTCAGTGGGTAAACCAGGCTATTACACAGCGATCGAGTCTTACACCCTATAAACGTTACATGAATGCACAACGCAATTACCACAGAACAAGATATTTCATTTTCCCAGTGACATTGCACTTAATCATTCCGCCATACATTTGACTGGAAGGTACAACCTCACACTTAAAAGCCTCAACTCTCCCTTCCAACATGTTATGTCTGGGAAATTCATCATTTAAGAAAGATGACTCTCCTTCACTTGTCCCCCTTTAAAGCAATTACACAGTTTCTCTTTCCCCTCCATCTCTCCATCCCTCCAGTAGATAGATCAGTCACCCAGGCAGGATTAATGATGAAATGTGATTCCCAAATGGCAACCTATGTAGTGCACTACTTCTGACCAGGGCCCATAGGGCTCCGGTCAAAAGTAGTGCGCTATATAGGGAATAGGGTGTGCCATTTGTGACGCAGCCTCAGCCTTGCTCATCTTAACATCTGAGATGGCCGTTTAGTAACCGCTCATGTCTTACGTCTCACTTCTCGCGTCTCCCTTCCACCGTTTGAGAAATGACATTTCTTCTACCGTAAGTATTTCATCTCCTTCTTCTTCTTGTCTTCTCTCCCTCTACGGGGTTCCACAAGCATTGGCGCTCCATTGATCCCAGTAATGATTTCCCCTCTGAGTTGGTCAATATTTAAGCAGCACTTTGTACCCAGAGTAAAATCATAGACACCTGGGCTGATAAATGTCATAACCCGTTGATATTTATCTTTCATAAATAGCAGCGCGGTGCGACCGGGAGGAGTGTTTGAAGAGCCGGAGGGCTGGAGACGGAGTCAGATATGAGATATGACCAGATTATTCCTTTCATCTGGTCAGGGTGGAAAGACAGCAGGGGAGAATACAGGGATAAAGGCTGTGTCCGGTGGGAGAGGCCTATGGGGCCGTGAGTTTCGTTCTGGTCTGGAAAGCCTCCTGGCCCAATACCATACTACTGTTAGATGCATAGTTTAATATTGTGTGGGATTGGTAAGCCTTTGATTCTTGTAACTGGGCCAAATCTTGCCTAACGAACCTAGTTTCACCTAGTCATGTCCTGATATCCGCCTGCCTCTGGGAATGTGTGTGTGTGTGCGTGTGTGTGTGTTGCCTGTGAGGGTACTGAAGGGTATACAGGCTGTGTGGAAATTGAAAGGAACAACACCAGATTGACCTTGACTGGCCTTCTCTTGGAGAAATGACGAGCAAACACTCCCTCTTACCGACACACACCTGTCATCCTCCACCCCACACAAAGCCTGCCTCTGCTCTCTACAAAATAAGCTTTGTTCTCCATTTGGTGTGGGTCGGCGGGCAGAGAGGACGCCTCGTCTTATCGACGCCCAACAAAGAGCTCTCCGCCTGGGTGACAGTCGCTAAAGGTTAGACCTGTTGTCTGGAGGAGATGGAAGTGAAATTAGCTTCACGCACCACAACGCAGGCCCAAGGCCCCGCTCACGCCTGCTTCTGGTTACAGCCAACCACAGGCTGCTGTGTGGTCTTCTCCTTTCTCTCCATTTTTTCTCTTGGTCGCATACTTGTATATCACCCCCCTCACCTTCTCTCACGCTCAAAAACTCTCTCTCCATTTCTCATGCTCACTCAAAATCTCCATCACTCTCTCCATCCCTCCCTCTCATCGCCCTCTTCGCCACCTAACCCCACAGCCGGCGCCTTGGCGCGAACAACAAAGCTTGCGGCAATGCATGATGGGATTGGGATGACAGTGTGAAAGCTTTCCAAGAGGAGCCGTGGACAGGACCCAATGATGGGATCACTCGGGGTCTGGTCTGGCCAGGGCAATCTGGTCTGCGTTTAATGTCTCTCTCCCTCCCTCCCTCTTTCTCTCTCTCTTGCTTTCCATCCATCCATCTGTCCAGCTAGCCAACCAGCCAGCTAAACAATGACCAGATTTCTTGTTCATGTCCACTCTAGAATCCCCCACTCAGACTGATTGTACTCACTTACATTTCGTTGGCTGAATATTACAATAACACTGTTTCTGAAGAACAACATTCATTCAGAAAAAGATATACATAGAAAGTCATACTGTGTATAATCCTGACTCTGAGATAACAGCCTGTAAGTGATGTTCTTCAGAGTCTGGACCAGTGACTTGATGTTCTTCTGAGTCTGGACCAGTGAATTGATGTTCTTCTGAGTATGGGCCAGTGAATTGATGTTCTTCAGAGTCTGGGCCAGTGAATTGATGTTCTTCAGAGTCTGGACCAGTGACTTGATGTTCTTCTGAGTATGGGCCAGTGAATTGATGTTCTTCTGAGTCTGGACCAGTGACTTGATGTTCTTCTGAGTCTGGACCAGTGAAGTGATGTTCTTCTGAGTCTGGACCAGTGAAGTGATGTTCTTCTGAGTCTGGGCCAGTGAATTGATGTTCTTCTGAGTCTGGGCCAGTGAATTGATGTTCTTCTGAGTCTGGGCCAGTGAATTGATGTTCTTCAGAGTCTGGGCCAGTGAATTGATGTTCTTCAGAGTCTTGACCAGTGAATTGATGTTCTTCTGAGTCTGGGCCAGTGAATTGATGTTCTTCAGAGTCTGGACCAGTGAAGTGATGTTCTTCAGAGTCTGGACCAGTGAATTGATGTTCTTCAGAGTCTTGACCAGTGAATTGATGTTCTTCTGAGTCTGGGCCAGTGAATTGATGTTCTTCTGAGTCTGGGCCAGTGAATTGATGTTCTTCAGAGTCTGGGCCAGTGAATTGATGTTCTTCAGAGTCTGGACCAGTTAAGTGCCATTGGACATACTGACACCTGACATCGACCAAATGAGGCATGTCTTGTAATTGAACGGCAGGATGAATTGAAAAGTCAATAATGCATATTACTCTATTGAAACACAAAGAAAGGGAACCAGTTGTCTATCTATTCTCCATCAATCGATGCACTTTCATGGTGATGTGGTTATTTGTTTGCATATTTGTTTGCATGTCACGTCCTTATTGAAGATATCAGAAGAGACATGGTGCATGTCCATCTCACTAGTAGGTCTCTCTGTATTTTAATTATTTATTTATTTTTACCCCTTTTTCTCCCCAATTTCGAAGAGACGAAGGTTGAAAGTCATGCGTCCTCCGATACACAACCCAACCAGCCGCACTGCTTCTTAACACGCGCGCATCCAACCCGGAAGCCAGCCGCACCAATGTGTCGGAGGAAACACTGTGTACCTGGCAACCTTGGTTAGCGCACACTGCGCCCGGCCCGCCACAGGAGTCGCTGGTGCGCGATGAGACAAGGACATCCCTACCGACCAAGCCCTCCCTAACCCGGACGACGCTAGGCTAATTGTGCGTCGCCCCACGGACCTCCCGGTCGCAGCCAGTTACGACCGAGCTTGGGCGTGAACCCAGGGACTCTGATGGCACAGCTGGCGCTGCAGTACAGCGCCCTTAACCACTGCGCCACCCGGGAGGCCTCAGGTCTCTCTATATTGATGGTCCGTCAGATATATATCTCCCCCACTCACTCTGTCCCGCTGTTTTCAGTTCCACCCCAACTCCATGCTCTCTTGCTCTCTCTCTCTCTCGCTCTCTTTTCCTCTATATATCTCTCTCTCTTGCTCTTCAATCCTACTGTTGATAAAGAGAGCGGTAGAAGTATCACAAGGTGAAACATGACAGCTCGCTGGCGTTGTTGACAAATAACCTTTCCCGAAAATGCTCGTCAAAGCCTCAGAATGATGGCCCGTCGCTTTCAACGACTCGCCGCCTGTTTGAAATGTCAATTTATCATCTCGACGTCAGGCGCCGCACGCTTGACGTTCGCCAGGGATATTGGATAAAGGATCGAGGAGGGAGATGCCAGTTATCATAAAGGCAGAAGTGAATACACACACACACAGACTGACGGACATCTCAACTCCCGGTCTGATTTCTTCATTTAAAGAAGTGATGCTTTTATAAATGCCACCTGAGAGGGCTTTGAGTGGGAAGTAAACATTTTGGCACCAAACTCATTTTGGAGCTTGGCTTTTTCTAGCTTCTCATTGTGGAAGAACTGTTTAATATGCCTGATGCTTGACAGAGACTCTGACAGGATTTAAACCTGAATAGGCTTCAGCTGACAGCTCTCTGTGTGTGTGTGTGTGCCTGCCTGCCTGCGTGCGTGCGTGCGTGTGCGCGCGTGTGTGTGCGTGCGCGTGTGTGTGTGCGTGCAACACTGTTTTCCTTTACATCCGTCTATCAGTCAGTAATAAATCAACACAACACCAGCGACAGGCCCATAATCCTGTCTGTTTCAGATGACCATGACTACATGGTGATTGGAATGGGACACTGTTTATCAGCCAGACAGAGGACATATGGTAGCTGTTGTTGCAGAGAGGGGGAATGCGCGTAAACACTGCGCAGCTCTTTGGGATTTTTGTTTTGGTTCAGCAGTGCGGAGACTGATGTCTTCCATATGACACACTGAGGGACTGCGATCCCACTCTATATTATCATACTCTGTCGTGTGTGTGTGTGTGTGTGTGTGTGTCTGTGTGTGTGTGTGTGTGTGTGTGTGTGTGTGTGTGTGTGTGTGTGTGTGTGTGTGTGTGTGTGTGCGTGTGTGTGTGAGTGTGTGCTTACGTGTGACCTAGGATTTAGTTCCCTTTTCCTCCATTTCTTCAAACTAAATCTACCAGCATTGAGTGAGTGGTGTTTAAAATGTTAATACTAATCTTGTTTTCAAAGGCAGTTATATTTCCTGTATCTGTCCGTCACAGTAACAGCCAAATAAAGTGGAAGTGAAGGGAATTACAGTCTTCTACCCTTCACAGTCGGTCTCTAACCTATTCTACTCACCTTACTCACCTTTAGTTCATCCTTAACTCTTAACTCTTCCCCTCCCACTGGTCCTCCTCTCTCTCTCTCTCTCTCTCTCTCTCTCTCTCTCTCTCTCTCTCTCTCTCTCTCTCTCTCTCTCTCTCTCTCTCTCTCTCTCTCTCTCTCTCTCTCTCATTTCAAAAGGTCACTGTATCTCCCCACAGCCATCAACCTCACCATTAAACACTGACATGGCCCTGAAGGAAATACTATAACAAAACAAGGTGGTTTAGATTATGAAAGCAGATAAGCAACTCAATCTCCCTTAGCCTTCATGAACCCCTCTGGTCCAGCCAGGCAAAGGATGTCATCACACACAGACACACACATAGACACAGACACACACATGCACACATATACAGACACAAACGCAGACAGAGACACAGCAATGGCTATCACTCTCACCATTAGAAACTGAACGGACCTGGGCTGTAATTTAGCTCCTGCCAACAAATCCTAATCAGATAGGCTTCTTCAAAGTGTAGACACTAACCTAACAGCAGGGCATGTGTGTGACAGGGTGGAGACCCCCTGATGAATGACAGGCAGCAGTCCATCAGTCAGGGTTGGGTTTCAAAGGCAAGCCTCTCGTAAAGCCTGCATCTGTCTCCTCACATCTCATCCATCACACACACACACACACACACTGTTCCACTCACTCCCCCCAGACCTAGGCAGCCCGAGTCGGCTTACACCTTGGCCCCTCTCCTGGCCCTTCCCTTGGGTCCTTCCCACCCTTCACTCTTCATGTGCCCTCTCTAGACTTCTCTCTGCCCATCTCTCTCGACTTCTCTCTGCCTGGGCATCCACGGTGAAAGGTTGAGTGGGTGGAGGCCTGAATCTCTGGATCCTGTCTGGTCTGTCTTACTAGAGGGTTAGAAGGTCTAGTCTACAGGGGTCAGTCAGAGTACTGTGTGTCTAGGTCATCTCGCCAGGTTAACTGGGCTACGCTTGGTGCCATGTGTCATGTTAATGGTCTGTGTTTAAGAGCCAGTGAAAGGCGAGTGGATGGGAAGCCCTGTAGTGAGACGGATGCTCTCGGCTTCACTGGGGAACTGAACTCATGTCAAAAACATATGGCACTGAAATGGATACATACTGAGCTCTGTGTAATGTGTGCTGTCGAGCAGTGTGAAGGAGCAGCTTTGTTTGTCTGTGTGTGTGGGGGGGTGTGTATGTGTTCCCCTGTGTGTCTACTTATTGGCCTTCCTCCATTTCTTTGACTGTCTTTAAATATTGCCTTCCCGATTTACCTGCTTTTGTCCACATGCCATGTTATTCCAATGTATAAAAACATTTATAGCCAGACGCACACGAACACGCACACACACACGCACACACACGCACACGCACGCACACGCACACACACACAGTCCTAGCGGAGAACAGCAGAGCTTGCCAAGTCAGCGCTGAGCGCTCAGAGGTGGGATCATCATGTTGGCTCTGTGTCTCGTCTCACGTCTTATGGAGGAATGGCTAAATAATGCAAAGCTTCAATTAGGGCTCTTTGGGGGTCTTAACCAGCGCCGTTCCTTTTAGACCCCCCTAATTCCACTGCAGTTAAACCCAGAGCTTGTAGCATTTCAGCCCCTTGGAGGAGAGAGGAGAGAAGGAGGAGAAAAGAGAGAGGGAGAGGGAAGAGATGAGGTGGAAGGGGAGGGAGGAGGGAGGGAAGAGATGAGGTGGAAGGGGAGAGAAGAGGGAGGGAAGAGAAGGGGCGAGGGAAGAGATGAGGTGGAAGGGGAGAGAGGAGGGAGGGAAGAGATGAGGTGGAAGGGGAGAGAGGAGGGAGGGAAGAGAAGGGGCGAGGGAAGAGAAGGGGCGAGGGAAGAGATGAGGTGGAAGTGGAGAGAGGAGGGAGGGAAGAGATGAGGTGGAAGGGGAGAGAGGAGGGAGGGAAGAGAAGGGGCGAGGGAAGAGAGGAGATAAAAGGGAAGGGAGGAGGAGAGGGAGCGATTTTTCTTCTTTTGTGCTGATTGCTTTCATTCAGTTCCAGGTCAGGGCTCAGGTTGTCGGAGGAAAATAGAAATCTAAACATTTCATGGCCGACATGTCGCTGTGACCCCGGGCTCATCCCTCTCTGTCTCGCTCTCTGTTTCTCTCTCTGTCTCTCTTTCTCTCTCTGTCTCACTCGCTCTCTTACTCTCACTCTCTCTCTCCTTATCTCTCTTTCTCTCTGTCTCTGTCTCTCTGTCGCTCTCTCACTCACCCACTCTCTCTCTAGATCTGTCTCTATCTATCTATCTATCTATCTATCTATCTATCTATCTATCTATCTATCTATCTATCTATACCTCTCTGTCTCTCTCTCTCTCTCCCACTCTCTCACTCTCTCACCCTCTCTCACTCTCTCTCACTCTCTCACTCTCTCTGTCTCTGTCTCTCTCTCTCTCACTATCTATCTATCTCTCTCACTCTCTCTCTCACACACACACACACACACACACACCCCTTCTACCAGTTCTTTTCTGTGCCGTTGCTGTGTGCTTGGTTTACCCCGGCTATACTCCTCCATCTCCCTTTCTTTGCTCTATTACCGAGAGGCTGTTATTCCCTGGTCTTTTCTCTGATATCACATGGCGAAGCGTCCACCATGCGTTTCCTTTCCCCTTCCTTTGTCCTCAGTGTCTTTAGCTCCATATGATACGGGGATTCCCCCTCTCTCTTTGTGTGTTTTGGGGGGCGGGGGAGGAGAGAGGGAGGAGAGAGGCGTGTCCGGGGCCAGATGTGAAGCCAGCCATCATGTCAGCTCACGGACGATCAAACAACCTCACGCTCACCCAGCCTCCGCCTCAACCTGGGGGAGAGTCCTCCAGGGCCTCCCCTATCTCTCCCCACTTCATTGTATCCTCCCCTCGCTCACCAAACTGACCTCAGACCAGTGTCTATAGGCCTTGTTGTCATCCTACTCCACATGACGCCTGGTAGCCCATAGAGAAGCAGTGTGAGACCAGCTACTGTGTCAACATGCCACTGACTGTTGACTCCGCGCTGCCAAGGACACTACCAGGGCCCAGATGACATGCCACCGCTCCCCCACCGACAGGCATCGCGGGTGGGCTACAAACACTCAGCTCGGTGGGGTGGCTGGAGGGCTGGCTGGAGGGATGGCAGGAGAGGGGGGTGTTTACGCACATGTCATGGGCGATCACTATCAACTGTCACTGCTGATGTCCCCTCAACCCTGGTGATGTGTGTGTGTGCACATCAACGTGAATGGAAAAGGGGACAACAGCACGGATCATCTCCATCTCACCAACCACAGTCACATCATCCGGTGCACTGTACCGTCGCGTTCCCTCACGATAAGCCATATCTTCCTCTCATAATCCCTGTGTATCATCAGAACCTACTCACTCAATCAACTCACATGAAGTGTTATTTGTCACATGCGCCGAATACAACTGGTGTAGACTTCTCCGTTAAAGACTTGCTTACGAGCCCTTCCCAACAATGCAGAATTTAATATAAAAACAGTAACACAAGAGGAATAAAGTGAATGACAATACTGGAGCTACATACAGGAAGTTCCAGTACCATATCAATGTAGGGCTCCATACAGGAAGTTCCATTACCATATCAATGTAGGGCTCCATACAGGAAGTTCCATTACCATATCAATGTAGGGCTCCATACAGGAAGTTCCAGTACCATATCAATGTAGGGCTCCATACAGGAAGTTCCAGTACCATATCAATGTAGGGCTCCATACAGGAAGTTCCAGTACCATATCAATGTAGGGCTCCATACAGGAAGTTCCAGTACCATATCAATGTAGGGCTCCATACAGGAAGTTCCAGTACCATATCAATGTGGAGCTACATACAGGAAGTTCCAGTACCATATCAATGTAGGGCTCCATACAGGAAGTTCCAGTACCATATCAATGTAGGGCTCCATACAGGAAGTTCCAGTACCATATCAATGTGGAGCTACATACAGGAAGTTCCAGTACCATATCAATGTAGAACTCCATACAGGAAGTTCCAGTACCATATCAATGTGGAGCTACATACAGGAAGTTTCAGCACCATATCAATGTGGAGCTACATACAGGAAGTTCCAGTACCATATCAATGTGGAGCTATATACAGGGAGTTCCAGCACCAGATCAATGTGGAGCTACATACAGGAAGTTCCAGTACCATATCAATGTAGGGCTCCATACAGGAAGTTCCAGTACCATATCAATGTAGGGCTCCATACAAGAAGTTCCAGTACCATATCAATGTAGGGCTCCATACAGGAAGTTCCAGTACCATATCAATGTGGAGCTACATACAGGAAGTTCCAGTACCATATCAATGTAGGGCTCCATACAGGAAGTTCCTGTACCATATCAATGTAGGGCTCCATACAGGAAGTTCCAGTACTATATCAATGTGGAGCTACATACAGGAAGTTCCAGTACCATATCAATGTAGGGCTCCATACAGGAAGTTCCAGTACCATATCAATGTAGGGCTCCATACAGGAAGTTCCAGTACCATATCAATGTAGAGCTCCATACAGGAAGTTCCAGTACCATATCAATGTGGAGCTACGTACAGGAAGTTTCAGCACCATATCAATGTGGAGCTACATACAGGAAGTTCCAGTACCATATCAATGTGGAGCTATATACAGGGAGTTCCAGCACCAGATCAATGTGGAGCTACATACAGGAAGTTCCAGTACCATATCAATGTGGAGCTACATACAGGAAGTACCAGTACCATATCAATGTGGAGCTACATACAGGAAGTTCCAGTACCATATCAATGTGGAGCTACATACAGGAAGTTCCAGTACCATATCAATGTGGAGCTATATACAGGGAGTTCCAGCACCAGATCAATGTGGAGCTACATACAGGAAGTTCCAGTACCATATCAATGTAGGGCTCCATACAGGAAGTTCCAGTTCCATATCAATGTAGGGCTCCATACAGGAAGTTCCAGTACCATATCAATGTGGAGCTACATACAGGAAGTTCCAGTACCATATCAATGTAGGGCTCCATACAGGAAGTTCCTGTACCATATCAATGTAGGGCTCCATACAGGAAGTTCCAGTACCATATCAATGTGGAGCTACATACAGGAAGTTCCAGTACCATATCAATGTAGGGCTCCATACAGGAAGTTCCAGTACCATATCAATGTGGAGCTACATACAGGAAGTTCCAGTACCATATCAATGTAGAGCTCCATACAGGAAGTTCCAGTACCATATCAATGTGGAGCTACATACAGGAAGTTTCAGCACCATATCAATGTGGAGCTACATACAGGAAGTTCCAGTACCATATCAATGTGGAGCTATATACAGGGAGTTCCAGCACCAGATCAATGTGGAGCTACATACAGGAAGTTCCAGTACCATATCAATGTGGAGCTACATACAGGAAGTACCAGTACCATATCAATGTGGAGCTACATACAGGAAGTTCCAGTACCATATCAATGTAGGGCTCCATACAGGAAGTTCCAGTACCATATCAATGTGGAGCTACATACAGGAAGTTCCAGTACCATATCAATGTAGAGCTCCATACAGGAAGTTCCAGTACCATATCAATGTGGAGCTACATACAGGAAGTTTCAGCACCATATCAATGTGGAGCTCCATACAGGAAGTTCCAGTACCATATCAATGTGGAGCTATATACAGGGAGTTCCAGCACCAGATCAATGTGGAGCTACATACAGGAAGTTCCAGTACCATATCAATGTGGAGCTACATACAGGAAGTACCAGTACCATATCAATGTGGAGCTAATACAGGAAGTTCCAGTACCATATCAATGTAGGGCTAAATGACTTAAATGTAAATGTACCAGTACCATATCAATGTAGAGCTACAAACAGGAAGTTCCAGTACCATATCAATGTAGAGCTACATACAGGAAGTTCCAGTACCATATCAATGTAGGCTCCATACAGTGAAGTTCCAGTACCATATCAATGTAATCACCCCCCCCTTAAATGATTTAGATGCACTAGGTAAAGTGGCTGAATCACTGGATGTCAGAAGGTGAATTAATAATTTGTAAGTCGCTCTGATAAGAGGCTGGTAAAGTGACTAGACATCATGATAAATAATAATACCATATAATGTAGAGGTACAAACAGGAAGTTCCAGTACTAGATATCAATGTAGAGCTACATACAGGAAGTTCCAGTACCATATCAATGTAGACTAGACATCAAAGTGACTAGACATCATGATAGATAATAATAATAATAAGGTATTAGAGGTAGATATGTACATGGAGGCATGGTAAAGTGACTAGGCATCAGGATAGATAATAATAACAACACATTTTAAATAGCCAGGCTGCCATCTGAAGAAAAGGAGAGAAGAGAGGAAGCTGGAAGTGGTGTGAAGAATCAAGCTCCCCAGGGAGGGAGGATAGCTTGGGGGATGTTTGGGAGGATAGCGGGGTCTCGTATTACAAGTGGTTTGTATGTAATCCAGGACCAACGTAAAGGGGATTTGGGTCTAGAGCTAGAGCTCAGTGCTGATTCCATAGACCGTGAGGCAGAGAGACCGAGAGGCAGAGAGACCGAGAGGCAGAGAGACCGAGAGGCAGAGAGACCGAGAGGCAGAGAGACCGAGAGGCAGAGAGACCGAGAGGCAGAGAGACCGAGAGGGAGAGAGACCGAGAGGGAGAGAGACCGAGAGGCAGAGAGACCAAGAGGCAGAGAGACTGAGAGGGAGAGAGACCAAGAGGGAGAGAGACCGAGAGGAAGAGAGACCGAGAGGCAGAGAGACCGAGAGGCAGAGAGACCGAGAGGCAGAGAGACCGAGAGGCAGAGAGACCGAGAGGCAGAGAGACCGAGAGGCAGAGAGACCAACAGAGAGAGAGCGAAAGAGAGAGAGACAATAAAAACCCTCCAACCCAAAAAGGCATGTGGTGTTGATGGTACCGTCAATGAAATTATCAAATATACAGACAACAAATACCAATTGGCTTTACTAAAACTCTTCAACATCATCCTTAGCTCTGGCATCTTCCCCAATATTTGGAACCAAGGACTGATCACCCCAATCCACAAAAGTGGAGACAAATTTGACCCCAATAACAACCGTGGGATATGCATCAACAGCAACCTTGGGAAAATCCTTTGCATTATCATTAACAACAGACTCGTACATTTCCTCAGTGATAACAATGTACTGAGCAAATGTCAAATTGGCTTTTTACCAAATTACCGTACAACAGACCACGTATTCACCCTGCACACCCTAATTGACAAACAAACAAAACAAAGGCAAAGTCTTCTCATGCTTTGTTGATTTGGCATGAGGGTCTGCTATACAAATTGATGGAAATTGGTGTTGGGGGGAAAACATACAACATCATAAAATCCATGTACACAAACAACAAGTGTGCGGTTAAAATAGGCAACAAACACACACATTTCTTCCCACAGGGCTGTGGGGTGAGACAGGGATGCAGCTTAAGCCCCACCCTCTTCAACATATATATCAACGAATTGGCGCGGGCACAAGAAAAATCTACATCACCTGGCCTCACCCTACTAGAATCTGAAGCCAGGAACCCAGCACCCCGGAATTAAAACACTATCTATGCTCTTTTCCTTACTCTCACTGTGTGTGTGTGGGTGTGTGTGTCTGTGTGTGAGTCTGTGTGTGTGTGTGTCTGCCGGGAATATTTGTGTGGGAGTTTGAATAATAATGACTGTTTCAGTTGGTTGTTTATGAGAGTGTGTAAGTGGTGTGTGTGTGGCAGCAATGTGTGTTAGGAGGTAATTGCTGCAGCTCTGTAGAAGAGCTACCACAACACTGCAGAGTGCGGTAGACTGCAGGGCTGTGAAGGTCATTAGTTCTACCAGCCTCGTAATCAGATATGGAACGTTCAGTTAAGAACCGTAATGAAACGTCTGCTGTTGATCTCTCACTGATGGTCTCCACAGCGAGCTAGGAGAATATCTGGAGGAATAGCTAGAATCTCCCCTCTTCTTCCTCTCTTCACCCCGCCCTCATTTAAACACCGCTCTCGGAGAATAAGATCGCTGAAATATCCTCTCCTCCCGCCACCTCCTCCTTGTTTGCGCTCTGCTCATTCCACTAGCCTTCTCAGACTGTAACCCAGAGGGCAGATTAGAGGCGGTCTAACCTGTAACGACGTTCGCTGTGACCTGTTGTTCTCTGACCGGTTTTATCATTTGTCTCCCCCCACCCCCTCGTGTGTAACCGCCTGTAATCATCATCTCTGAGACGTTGTCGGTATTAGAACTGCCATCTTTCAGGCTCTGAGGTAAACCGAGCAGTACTGAGGGAGTGGGGGGGGTTTGAGCTTGTTTGTGTGTGTGTGTGCGTGTGTGTTCTTGTGTGTGAGTTGTTTGTGTGAGTGTGTGTGTGTGTGTGTGTGTGTGTGTGTGTGTGTGTGTGTGTGTGTGTGTGTGTGTGTGTGGGTGGGTGGGTGTGGTGTGGTGGGTGGGTGGGTGGGTGTGTGTGGGTGGGTGGGTGAGTGTGTGTGTGTGTGGCAGCAGTGTTCACTGGTTTAGTCCATCATTGTAGTGTTGTAATAGCAGCCAGATGTTGTGTTGTAATGATGCCCGTGCTCATCCAGATAGGTTTACTTAAGTGGGATGATTAATTACCCAGGATGGTAGCATATGGGAGAGAGATAGAGAGAGAGAGAGGCTCCAGAGTCCCAGTGAGCATCAGTACATTTACTGAACACAATATTCTGTTGTTGTCATCTTTTTGTCATCTTCGTTTGCTCAAACCTATAACTAACTGTAACTAACTCACAGGTATTTTCCTTTCTCCATCAAACTCCAAATCATTAACCCTTCCCCATCTCTTATGTCCTCTCCTATACAGAGCAACCGCCCAATCACCATCAGCAGGGCCAGTCCACGCTGCCGCCAGCCCTGCCTCCCCACAAGCAGCAGCCGTTGGTCACCGCGCTCAACCACAACTCCCTGAGCAGCCGTAACCGTAACCCCAGCCCGGCCCCACCGGCCGCCCTCCCCGCCGAGCTGCAAACCACACCCGAGTCCGTGCCGCTGCAGGACAGCTGGGTCCTGGGCAGCAATGTGCCACTGGAGAGCAGGTAAGATTTGAATATATTAAAAAAATACATGGCAACTGTATTAAACATGAATTAAGAAAACCTTGCTACCCAAATCTCAAATCTGGTAACAGATTGCGTTAAATCAAGGCATTATGGATTATAATATAACATTAGCATACCTTGAAAACATAACCAGTGATGGGTAACTAAATTCAGCTGCGGGATGATTTTTGTCAGAGCTGAGGCTAGAACATAATTATAATTATTTGTACACTTCAACTAAACCCAACAATAGATTGTATTTGAAATTAACAATAATTTCATACCTTGATTGCATTTAGACATGATCACAAAACTCTTTTTTTATTTTGAGAATACCTGGCAAGGTAGTCAACCTTGGGAACCATGCCTTAGCTAAACTGGCATACCAAAACTAGTTAAAGTGGGCAAACTAGTATTCGTATGTAACCAATTCAACCAATTTGGCACCCCTTACCTCAGCCAACCCATTAACTATACTGATTGGTGACCTTGCAAATCAAAGCAGAGCCTATCTGGCAACCCAAACGTGTACTGATGTTTCAACACAGTGAAACTCACCAAGAAATCTAAAACCTGAGAGTACAGTGAGTGTATTTCTTTAGTGTAACCCTCCTCAGCTCTAGTCTTCTTTAGAACTAGGATCATACAGAGAACACACACAGAGAGAGAGAGTGCGAGCACACACCCTGCTCAGACACAAAGGCTTTCCTCTCACGTGTTATTCTACAGCTTTTGGACTTGTCAATCAATGACTAGGGACACATTAGAGGGAGATTTAAACACACACACATTGATTTGTGCCTCTGCTGTATTATTAGTAGACTGCAGTCTGGCTCAGGTGTTATAGTGTTAATGGGTCTCTTCCACCACCTCCTCTCTTGTTATCTCTTCCTCTACCTTCCCCCTGTTTCAAACAGTTACCTGCACTGTTCATTCATGCTTTCATTGTTACACAAAACAAATCTCCCTCCTGTGTCTCTGTGTGTGTGTGTGTGTGTGTGTGTGTGTGTGTGTGTGTGTGTGTGTGTGTGTGTGTGTGTGTGTGTGTGTGTGTGTGTGTGTGTGTGTGTGTGTGTGTGTGTGTGTGTGTTGCTGTATGTGCCCTTGTGTGTGTGTTTCTGTGCTTGTGTGTGTAGCTGCCAGAGTGAATGTGTGCGTCTGAATCTATAAGTTACGGGACGCTACTCTTTTGTGAGCGCACTCTCTAACCCCGACCTCAGATCCAAAAGTCAATTTGTACCTATTTGTATCTTTTTTTGTCCAGAATGTTTCCCACCCTTCTTCTCCAGAAAAAGAATGAATGAATGAAAGAAAAAGAGGAGAAGAAAAAACCCTGACATGGCAATGTAACATTACAAGGCAGCAATGGAGGGATGGAGGGATGGAGGGACAGGACAGTGTAGCTGTAGAGTTAAGCAGGGCCGGGGGCCTCTGGGTGATATGTGTGTGAAAAGCCCTGGCTGTATAGTTTTATATTTTATGACCAGAGAGGTGCCAGGCCAAACAGTGTGTAAAGGGACCCTTGAATAACACACCTGGCTCTCCTAAGGGAGGCCCTGTTTCTCTCTCTCTCTCACACACACACACACACACACACACACACACACACACACACACACACACACACACACACAAACTCACACACACTCTCATTCCCTCTCTGTCCCTCTGGCCTTTTATTTATGGTTCATCTGTCTCCAACACCAGGACCAACCATAACCCCAGACCTCATCTGCTACAGGCGTGTCGGGCAGCTGGAGATCGGGGGGGACTAGCTGGCGTCATGTCCCTCGCCATCCATTTTCTCTTCCTATATGTCCCTCATTCTCTCTCTCTCTCTCTCTCTCTCTCTGTCTCTCCTCCTGTCCATGCCATCCTCCTGTATGACCTTGGCTGTCCTCCTCATCTCTTATTGACAAAACAATATGTATAAATCTATTATTAATAAGAGGGGATTAAAGCTTGTGTTACTCCAAAACCAAACCCCCCACCACAGGGAATACAGTTCCACCATGGCAACGGGGCCCAGGGGGAAGGAAAAAACACAACACATGAATGCAGCGGTCAATTCAGAGCCAGTGGGATAGTCCCGGTTCAACACCACACCATGACCCTCTGTGTGTGTGTGTGTGTGTGTGTCTGTCTGTGTGTCTGTCTGTCTGTGTGTCTGTCTGTCTGTCTGTGTGTCTGTCTGTCTGTGTGTCTGTGTGTCTGTCTGTCTGTGTGTCTGTGTGTCTGTGTGTCTGTGTGTGAGAGAGATCCTCCCTTGCTATGTGTAGGAAGACTTTTAACCCAAGCTCTGGCTCCAACATGGACAAACACTACAGCACAGAGTACTCACAGTATCAGATTCCCTCTCTCACTTGCTTTGTAGGCACCTTTTCAACACGTTTGGCTCACACTAGCGGATTTGAGCACTCCCTGTCTGCCCCAAATGGCACCCTATTCTCTATAATGTTGTTCAAATGTAGTGCACTTTTAAGGGAATATGCCAGTTAGGATGTGTGTGTGTGTGTGTGTGTGTGTGTGTGTGTGTGTGTGTGTGTGTGTGTGTGTGTGTGTGTGTGTGTGTGTGTGTGTGTGTGTGTGTGTGTGTGTGTGTGTGTGTGTGTGTGTGTGTGTGTGTGTGTGTGCAAAGGGAGGTAGTGGTCTTGTTTCGTGTGTATACACAAGAGCCTGTCAGGGAAATAAACTAAACAGTGAACTTTCTTGGCAGCCGGAGTCGTAGAAGTAGAGGAGAGAGAATATTTTGAGCCCCTGTACTGAAAATAGGATCAAAATGTGACGGTGGGATTTGATAAATGATCCCCCATCACAAATTGAATCGCAAATCAAGCGCATCATTTCTAAACCAGACATTATTCTTGACATTGTGGCTCGAGAAGAAATGATGAAAGAAAAGTGTAATAATTCAAGAGTAGGAAGGAGAGCTCTCCAGTCTTCAAAGGTTCTCTTTCACTTTCAGAGGATGTTGATGAGCAGGTATCATCCCTTTTAAGGTTTTATTGGAAACGTAGTTTGCCGACGAGGAGTATTTTACTACACATCATCTCATCTTACATCATCTTGCTTCATGTTGGCTCCTTCTGTGAAGTCCTCTTTAAATCTTCTCAACTATGGTGGTCGGCCTGGCAACAAAGTAAAGATCCTATATATAAAAACAGAAATCATTCTCTATTGACAGCATGACTTGTATATATATAAATGACAGCATGACAGCATGACTTGTAATATATATATATTTCTAAACAGAAATATTTCCATAGTTGACAGATCACATAAAATAACAGCTGCATCTTTTAAGGGAAATAATTACACTGCGTTGTCTAAGAAATGTTCAAGAGATGCCCATTTATTTTAAGCTTCAGATGCTGTCTCGGGTCTTTTGTCAACTTGCTACACGACAACATTGCTTAATTTTTGTTTCGTTTTTTGGCTTCCCTTCCCTCCATCTCACCTCAGTTCTTATATATACCCTTTTTTTGCAACAATGAAGCCATAGTAAAGTAATATAGCCAGATATACTTATAGAAGTAAAGACAGGGTACATTAAAATAATGACAATTACTCACACACCCTCTCACCACCACCCACTTAGAGAATGGTCTCCGTCATAACTGTTTAACTCAATAAGCCCACTTCAACCACCCTCCTCCTCTTCTGTTACCATTACTCATATTAGGAGGACAGAAAGAGAAAATCCCCTGGAGACGAACGCTAACGTTAGCTAGCTCCTTTCACCATGACAATAACATAGCAAGCCCTGTTGTGGAGACACTATAGCTAACGTTCGCTAGCTCTTTTCACCAATTACATCTAAATCCCTGTTGTGGAGACACTATAGCTAACGTTCGCTAGCTCTTTTCACCAATTACATCTAAAGCCCTGTTGTGGAGACACTATAGCTAACGTTCGCTAGCTCTTTTCACCAATTACATCTAAAGCCCTGTTGAGCAGACACTATAACTAACGCTAGCTAGCTCTTTTCACCAATTACATCTAAAGCCCTGTTGAGTGTTCTAGTGTTCCATCACCTTTGCTACTTCATCTATTGTCTCCTCCATTTGAGATCTTGTATAGAGTCTGGTTTAAGTCCCACTCAGTGACGGAGAGCTTCAGTTCTCTCTGTGAGGTTCTAAGAGTGAGTCTTAGAACCTGTGTACGTCACCGACCACTTAACATGGTGGTGCTTAATGCATTCAAAGACCTCTCTCTTTCTCTCTCTCTCACGTCTGCAGATGAATAACTCTCTATACACACACAGGGTCCTCTCAGCATGGTCAGTGAATAATAACAAAAGGATAGCTTCTTATGTACCCTGACACACACACACACACACACGTCACACATTTCCACATTGGGGAATCCCGACCCCACAACTTCAACAACTCTAAACATAGCCTCTGAGAGCAAGTAGATTAAGGCCAAGCAGGGTGTGATCGACAACCCTGATTTAGGAAACAAGTGTGTGTGTGTGTGTGTGTGTGTGTGTGTGTGCGTGTGTGCGTGCGTGCGTGCGTGCGTGCCTTAAATGTCTCCTTGCCTACCAGAATAGACTATAATTAAAGCCTTTGCCATAAACCTAATGCTTTATAAACTTCCCCTGCAGAAAGACAATAAAATCCAACAGTGATTGACTGCTCTTTTTGATGACAATATACTGTGTTTTACTACACCTTTCATTATGACAGTATATCAACAACAGGTTTTTAATTCAGCAATATCAACAATGTGAATATTTTACCTCTATTTGAAATCGTACAAAATGACATCAATAATGATAATACTGCCATACAAGTCTCTGTACATGATTTGTACCGTGTTACAGACATGCATACAAATCACTGGCTGGATTTCAGCCTAGGGGTTATTCCTTTAAACACTCAGTGAATATCAGAGAGACAAGCTTTTCATCAAAGACACGTTATTCCACTATCATGTAGAGAAAATGAGAAGGTTAGATCAACACCATTGTAATGGCTTGATCAACTGCTTCTTAACGTCACTCATTTATTTAAAATATCTCTTACTTGAATTCTTCGCACCATATTCCTTAGCTCATAAAGGGAGAGAGACGCGCACACACACAGGCACACACACACACTCATAGCTCCTAGAGAGAAGAGACAGACAGACGCCATATCATATGTACACTGAGGTTAATCTCTTCAGACTAAACACACACCAACTGTGGTATGCCTTTAGCTGACCCACACACACAGCCCCCGACCTCACCAGCCCCAGACTATCAATAGAAACACAAGGAAGGCTATGTTCTCCAGTCCTGTTCGTGAGTCGACTCGCTAATATAGTTTGTACAAATATTTACAGCCTGGGGGATTAAATACATTTTGCCCCCGGTAACATTGTGAGCGATAAGCTATAGCATCACCATCCCATGAATGCCAATTATGGACATAGAGTAGGAGCCATACACCTACAGGAAGGAGCTGATGATACGAGGGGTTCTTCACTTTTCTTTCTTTCTTTCATTCATCTGTGGTAGGTAGCCTAGTGGTTAGAGCCTTGGGCCAGTAACCGAAAGGTTGCTTGATCAAATCCCCTGTTACGGTTTTCTTTAGGCGAAGGAGAGTCGGACCAAAATGCGGCGTGTAGATTGCGATCCATGTTTAATAAACAAAAGTAAACACGAATCAAATTACAAAAAAACAACAAACGTAACAAGAAAACCGAAAACAGCCTATACTGGTGTAAACTAACACCGAACAAGGACAGGAAAAGGAAATAAGGACAATAAGAAAAATCACCCACGAAACACTCAAAGAATATGGCTGCCTAAATATGGTTCCCAATCAGAGACAACGATAAACACCTGCCTCTGATTGAGAACCACTTCAGACAGCCATAGATACACCTAGAACACCCCACTAAGCTATCATCCCAATACATGTGAAAAAACCCCAATACAAAAACACACCACATACAAAAACCCATGCCACACCCTGGCCTGACCAAATAAATGAAGAAAACACAAAATACTTAGACCAGGGCGTGACAGAACCCCCCCCCCCCCCACAAGGTGCGGACTCCCGGGCCACATACCAAAACCCATAGGGGAGGGTCCGGGTGGGCGCCTGTCCACGGTGGCGGCTCCGGCGCGGGATGTGGACCCCACTCTAACAATGTCTTAGTCCCTCTTCCTCGCGTCCTTAGATAGGCCACCCTCACCGCCGACCATGGCCTAGTAGTCCTCACCCAGGAACCTCGGGACTGAGGGGCAGCTCGGGACTGAGGGGCAGCTCGGGACTGAGGGGCAGCTCGGGACTGAGGGGCAGCTCGGGACTGAGGGGAAGCTCGGGACTGAGGGGAAGCTCGGGACTGAGGGAAGCTCAGCACTGAGAGGAAGCTCAGCACTGAGAGGAAGCTCAGGCAGGTAGTTGGCTCTGGCAGATCCTGGCTGGCTGGCGAATCTGGAAGAGTCTGGCTGACTGGTGGATCCTGGCAGACTGGCGGATCTGGAAGAGTCTGGCTGACTGGTGGATCCTGGCAGACTGGCGGATCTGGAAGAGTCTGGCTGACTGGCAGATCTGGAAGAGTCTGGCTGACTGGCGGATCTGGAAGAGTCTGGCTGACTGGTGGATCTGGAAGAGTCTGGCTGACTGGCGGATCCTGGCAGACTGACGGCTCTGGCTGCTCCATGCTGACTGGCAGCTCTTGCTGTTCCATGCTGACTGACGGCTCTGGCTGCTCCATACTGACTGACGGCTCTGGCTGCTCCATGCAGAATGGCAGCTCAGGCGGCTTCTTGCAGACTGGCAGCTCTGGCGGCTTCTTGCAGACTGGCAGCTCTGGCGGCTTCTTGCAGACTGGCAGCTCTGGCAGCTCCATGCAGACTGGCAGCTCTGGCAGCTCCTTGCAGACTGGCAGCTCCTTGCAGACTGGCAGCTCCATGCAGACTGGCAGCTCTAGCTGCTCCATGCAGACTGGCAGCTCTGGCTGCTCCATGCAGACTGGCAGCTCTGGCTGCTCCATGTAGACTGGCAGCTCTGGCTGTGCTGAACAGGCAGGAGACTCCAGCAGTGTTGTAGAGGAGGAAGGCTCTGGCAGCGCTAAACAGGCGGGAGACTCCGGAAGCGCAGGAGAGGAGGAAGGCTCTGGCAGCGCTGGATAGGCGAGAGACTCCAGCAGCGCTGGAGAGGAGGAAGGCTCTGGCAGCGCTAAACAGGCGGGAGACTCCGGCAGCGCTGGACAGGCGAAGCGCACTGAAGGCCTGGTGCGTGGTGCTGGCACTGGTGGTACTGGGCCGAGGACACGCACAGGAAGCCTGGTGCGGTGAGCTGCCACCGGAGGGCTGGTGTGTGGAGGTGGCACAGGATGGGCTAGACCGTGAAGGTGTACTGGAGATCTTGAGAGCAGGGCTGGCACAGGACGTGCAAGGCTAGGGAGGTGCACAGGAGGCCTGGTGCGTGAGGCTGGCACAATCTTCACCAGCCGACTAACACGCACCTCAGGACGAGTATGGAGCGCTGACCCAGGTGCCATCAAATCCCCGACACGCTCCGTCGGGCGAATTCCATGCTTAAAGCACCAACGCAGCAACTCCCTCATAACTCCCTCCTCCAATTTCCCCATTAACTCCTTCACAGTCTCTGCTTCGCTCACCTCCAACACCGGCTCTGGTTCTGGTCTCCTCCTTGGCTCCTCACGATAAACAGGGGGAGTTGGCTCAGGTCTGACTCCTGACTCTGCCACACTCTCCCTGAGCCCCCCCCCCCCCAATAAATTTTTGGGGCTGACTCCCGGGCTTCCTTCCGAGCCGCCGTGCTTGTCTCTCCAACTCCATTCTCTTATAACCCTTTTCGCACTGCTCCAGCGAATCCCAGGCGGGCTCCGGCACTCTCCCTGGGTCGACCGCCCACCTGTCTATTTCCTCCCAAGTCGTATACTCCAAACTTTGTTGCTCCTGCTGCCGCTGCCTGTCACCACGCCGCTTGGTCCTGTTGTGGTGGGTGATTCTGTTACGGTTTTCTTTAGGCGAAGGAGAGTCGGACCAAAATGCGGCGTGTAGATTGCGATCCATGTTTAATAAACAAAAGTAAACACGAATCAAAATACAAAAAACAACAAACGTAACAAGAAAACCGAAAACAGCCTATACTGGTGTAAACTAACACCGAACAAGGACAGGAAAAGGACATAAGGACAATAAGGACAATCACCCACGAAACACTCAAAGAATATGGCTGCCTAAATATGGTTCCCAATCAGAGACAACGATAAACACCTGCCTCTGATTGAGAACCACTTCAGACAGCCATAGATACACCTAGAACACCCCACTAAGCTACCATCCCAATACATGTGGAAAAAACCCCAATACAAAAACACACCACATACAAAAACCCATGTCACACCCTGGCCTGACCAAATAGATAAAGAAAACACAAAATACTTAGACCAGGGCGTGACATCCCCAAGTTGACAAGGTAAAAAGCTGTCGTTTTGCCCCTGAACAAGGCAGTTAACCCACTGTTCCTAGGCTGTCGTTGTAAATAAGAATTTGTTCCTAACTGACTTGCCTGGTTACAAATTTTTAAATTTTTAAAAATCAAGTCAAGCCATGGTGTCAGACTCTGTGCTCTCCTGTAGTCATCAAATTAATACCTTTTAGCTTTAATTTGGCATTTTTGTATTTCTTTGTGGATTGCATAGTACTTTTTTTGTGGATTGATCGTACTTATGTCAGGATAATGAACATGTGAAGTGATGATTTTGGAGAGGGACATAATGAGAGTGGAGAGATTTTGAGTTTTAAATTAGTCAAAAAGTGGATGGATAGATGGATGTAGGGGGAGGCCCAGGTGTTTGAGAGCTGTTTTGTGAATGAGAGATGGATGGGTATAGCATGGCAGAGGTATGAGTGGAGGACAAGGAGGGGTGGAGAGGAAGATGAAGGATAAGTAGATAACATTAGAGAGAGAGAGAGAGTCGCGGCATGGAGCAGAGATGAAGGGATAGAACAGGGGTGTGTGGGTACTCGAGGGGGTTGGATTAGAGATGGGAGGATGAGAGAGGGAGGAGTGTGAAAGGTCTCATTCCGAGGTGATAATCCCTCATCACTCAATCCGCGACTCATTATCATTCTCACCTGTTGTGTCAGAAGACAGCCTCCCATGCCTGTCTCACACACACGCACATCATAGACACACAGAGACACGTGCATACACACACATCTCATGGACAAACACACACACACTCCTTTGCCGCTCCATACCTTTCTCCTCTCTTTCCCTGGATCAGCTTTCATTAGCCCGGCCTGCAACTCAACACCTCGATGTCACGACAACTATGATTCCCCCGCCCCTTTACGTTTCTCCAAGTAGCTCAGCCTCTTGTCTTTTCTCTGAGCCTGCCATGTTGCATTAACTTCCCTTCAATGTAATGTATATGCTCTGGGAAAAAAACAATAGAATGTGTTGACGTCGCTAACCTGCTAGTTCTAGCTATTGTACAGTATCCCCGCATGCTAATGCTAACATGTCCGCCCTACAGCCTCATGCTAATGCTAATATTGCTTTTCTATCCTCCTGCTAATGTTAACATATCATCTATATTTTATTTTATTTAACCTTTATTTTTACTAGGCAAGTCAGTTAAGGAGAAATTCTTATTTACAATGACGGCCTACCGGGGAACAGTGGGTTAACTGCCTTGTTCAGGGGCAGAACGGCAGATTTATACCTTGTCAGCTCGTGGATTCAATGCTAACACTAACATTAGCGTGTTTAGGACATCAATGCTAATATAGCTTATTTATGGCCTCATGCTAATACTAACAAACTGTTTATTCTCTATGGCCTTGTGCTAACGCTTACATAGCTTATATATGTCAACAGGCTAACGCTAATATTATTGTCTCTATGGCCACATGCTTATGTTAGCGTCTCTCTCCTCAACCCGTTGTTGGAGAGCTCTGGAGATGTGGAAGGAGATATGGGGGGATTAGCATAGTAATGCTGCACAGCGTCACGCCACCTCCAGTCAATTAACAATAGTGGCCCCCGCCACATGCATGCCTTTGCTCTCGCAGTCACTCTACAAGTCCATTATGTCAAAGGAAACTGGTTATGGCTGGCCCACTATCAGAGCACTGAGAAACCCTTTTGGCCCCGTAGTGTAGGTATCGGGCACAGAGATGCTATTGAATGGATAGAGCAATTATATCTATCCTCTGTTGCCGTTTGATTTCAATACTCATGGAAGAAGTCATTGAACTTTGTCAAGATATTATTATCATTGTCATGTTTTTTAATCCGAATATTTAATTATAGTTTCAAAACGTTTTAAATGCAGCCACGTTTCCATGTAGACTTCGTCTCTATCTATCTTTTCACTGATACGTGCGAACAAAGATAATGTTTTGGTTGAAAGGAGCCTTTTGAACTGAATAAGGTAGCTAAATTCAATTAAAAAGTATCACCATTTCTTTTCAATTTCGAATGAATTGTCTTTTTAATTAGGAAATTGATAAGAACGCTCACATTGTTTTTTTAAACAAACATATTCGATTTTCCATTTGATGTATGACTTTTTTTCTGAATACCTCTCCACCTCTCTCTCTCTCCCTTTTCCACAACATGAAATATGAAATATATCATTGGAATGTGTTGCACATAAACCATGCAATCCAGACACCTGGCAATTTGATAAGGTCATAAATAATACTGAAGTGCCTATCGCATATCCAATGTAGTGTATGTATGGGTAATATAAATCAAGTCTAAGACAAATGGGTAGTAAATACACACACACACACGCGCGCACACACACACACACACACACACACACACACACACACACACACACACACACACACACACACACACACACACAGACAGGGTGGCAGGGGGAGCCTAGTGGTTAGAGCGTTGGACTAGTAACCGGAAGGTTGTAAGTTAAAATCTCCAAGCTGACAAGGTACAAATCTGTCGTTCTGCCACTGAACAGGCAGTTAAGAATTTGTTCTTAACTGCCTAGTTAAATATTTCAACAAATGAAAAACACACACAGAGTCACGCACCCTGGAGAGCTAAATGCTTTACAGTACGCTAAAACAATGTGTGAACGCTAAAATCATTTACAATACTAGGGTGAGGAAAACCAACTTCCGAACGAGCTTAACTGACTATACCGTTTTAGACTAACATTTTATACCGGTAGGACACCATACTTAAGTGATACATCAATCTGGAAATAGCAAACAAAATAGCATATTTTATTGGCTGTTCTCACCACTAGTACAGGAGAGAGAGAGAGAGGGAGAGAGCAGGAGAGGGAGAGAGCAGGAGAGAGAGAGAGAGAGGGCGAGAGCAGGAGAGGGAGAGAGCAGGAGAGAGAGAGAGGGAGAGAGCAGGAGAGGGAGAGAGCAGGAGAGAGAGAGGGAGAGGGAGAGAGCAGGAGAGGGAGAGAGCAGGAGAGAGAGAGGGAGTGAGCAGGAGAGAGAGAGAGAGAGAGAGATGTAAGAGCCAATAGCAGGGTTATATAACAGGGTTATCCACAACTCAATTGAACACATTGGCTCTGCCAGCGTCGCCATAAACAGCCTGCTTTATGGAGGGAATAAAAGACTCCTCTCCTCTAGTCTCCTCCCTCCGAGGCCCTCCATCTCAGATCGCACCACCGCTGTCTCTTTTCATCATCACACGTTTATCTATCCTCCTCTCCTCCGCTGTGGAAATGGAGGGAGGAGGTGAAAGAGAAGTGAAAATGAAAAATACACAAAGAGATAGAAATTAAATTAGAATGCGTCACTTCTCTGGATCGAGGGCTTCGGTTAGTATATTGAATGTGTAGGTGTGTGTGCGTGTGTGTGTAGGTGTGCCTGTGTGCATGCTCAGGTGGCTGAGTTTGTGCTTTTGG
>NC_088231.1:11273976-11281476 GCF_036934945.1 Oncorhynchus masou masou | reverse complement strand
GTCCTTGTATGTCTTTTTCCATAACATTTTTGGAATGCTTTGTCTGTTCCGTGTTCATATGCTTCCTGTTTTAGACTTCTCAGGCATTCAAGTGTTTGTTTGTTTGTGGTTAGTTTCTACTAACTGTCTACTTCATTTGCTACTGTATCTGTTACTTTGTTTGTGTTTTAAACTGGAACCTGGTCCCAGATCTGTTTATGCGAATTTGCCAAATAGTAACCATTATATAGGAGTTGGCTATACAGCACAGACAGATCTGGGACCAGGCTAGAACTTAGTAGCCGATGTAGTTCCATTCAATCTCCTACTTTGTCTAGTCTCCATTCTCACCCTCCTTCTCCCTCTCTCTTTATTTCTCTCTCTCCTGTCCTCTTCTCCAGGCACTTCCTCTTCAAGACAGGCACCGGCACGACCCCTCTGTTCAGCACGGCTACTCCAGGCTACACCATGGCAACGGGCTCAGTCTACTCGCCGCCCACACGGCCCCTACCCAGAAACACCCTCTCCCGCTCCGCCTTCAAGTTCAAGAAGTCCTCCAAGTACTGCTCCTGGAGATGCACTGCTCTCAGCGCCGTGGGTCTGTCCGTCCTGCTGTCTGTCCTGCTCTGCTATTGCATAGGTAGGATAGTACTGCTACAGTGTATGCACCTACACACACACTCACTCTGTAGTGGATACCTTATACAGATGTAGGATCTTAATTTGAACACTTTTTTGATACTGCAAATTTTCCTGAATGCAGACGAGCTACACGATTGACATAAATTCACTGAAAACTGACACGAACACGTGGTTACATTAACAGTATTGCACTTTTTCAATCAAAATTATGGACTAAATGTAAAAATCCTGTTGCTGTAGGATTATTTTGCTGCGACAATACTGGTCAAATTAAGATCGAACATATGTACAGTTGAAGTCGGAAGTTAACATACACCTTAACCAAGTACATTTAAACTCAGTTTTTCACAATTCCTGACATTTAATCCTAGTAAAAATTCCCTGTCTTAGGTCAGTTCAAATCACAACTTTATTTTAAGAATGTGAAATGTCAGAATAATAATAGAGAGAACTATTTATTTCAGCTTTCATCACATTCCCAATGGGTTAGAAGTTTACATACACTCAATTTGTATTTGGTAGCATTGCCTTTAAATTGTTTAACTTGGGTCAAACGTTTTGGGTAGCCTTCCACAAGCTTCCCACAATAAATTGGGTGAATTTTGGCCCATTCCTCCTGACAGAGCTGGTGTAATTGAGTCAGGTTTGTAGGCCCCTTGCTCGCACACGCTTTTTCAGTTCTGCCCACAAATTGTATATAGGGTTGAGGTCAGGGCTTTGTGATGGCCACTCTAATACCCTGACTTTGTTGTCCTTAAGCCATTTTGCCACAACTTTGTAAGTATGCTTGGGGTCATTGTCCATTTGGAAGACCCATTTGCGACCAAGCTTTAACTTCCTGACTGATGTCTTGTGATGGTTGCTTCAATATATCCACATCATTTGCCTACCTCATGTTGCGATCTATTTTGTGAAGTGCACCAGTCCCTCCTGCAGCAAAGCACCCCCACAACATCAGACCAGAGGACATTTCTCCAAAAAGTACGATCTTTGTCCCCATATGCAGTTGCAAAACGTAGTCTGGCTTTTTTATGGTGGTTTTAAAGAAGTGGCTCCTTCCTTGCTGAGTGGCCTTTCAGGTTATGTCGATATATGACTTGTTTTTACTGCGGATATAGATACTTTTGTACCCGTTTCCTCCAGCATCTTCACAAGGTCCTTTGCTGTTGCTCTGGGATTGATTTGCACTTTTTGCACCAAAGTGCGTTCATCTCCAGGAGACAGAACGCATCTCCTTCCTGAGCAGTATGACGGCTACGTGGTCCCATGGTGTTTATACTTGCGTACTATTGTTTGTACAGATGAGTGTGGTACCTTTATGTGTTTGTAAATTGCTCCCAATGACGAACCAGACTTGAGTAGGTCTTGGCTGATTTCTTTTGCATTTCCCATGATGTCAATCAAAGAGGCACTGCGTTTGAAGGTAGGCCTTGAAATACATCCACATGTACACCTCCAATTGACTGAAATGATGTCAATTAGCCTATCAGAAGCTTCTAATGCCATGAAATAATTTTCTGGAATTTTCCAAGCTGTTTAAAGGCACAATCAACTTAGTGTATGTAAACTTCTGACACACTGGAATTGTGATACAGTGAATTATAAGTAAAATAATCTGTCTGAAACAATTGTTGGAAAAATTACTTGTATCATGCACAAAGTAGATGTCCTAAACGACTTGCCAAAACTATAAAAAACTAGACATTCGTGGAGTTGTTTTAACGACTCCAACCTAAGTGTATGTAAACTTCCGACTTCAACTGTAGGTAACCGTTGGATCAGCTGTGAAAGTAAATTGGGTAACCATTCAGTAACCATCGCACACTGTAGGGTTACCTCAGGTGACAAACTCCAATGTTTTAAAACCCCCCCCCCAAATCTAGCATCTACCACATGAAACGGGTACATAAGGTTCAGACAAAGCAGTAACCAACCACAGCTGTCTATCGCTGAGGCCCCAGGGCTCTTCCGCTTGGCTTTAGTTTACATTCCTTCGACCGCGCTGTAAATGCCAATCTGATAGTGATAGCACTTCCTATCAATGACATTGGACACATGCTCAGCCTTAAACAAGCACAGTGATTGCTCAGCCTTTGATTATAAACCCTGAATAGTTTCAGTTTCCAGCTGGCGCGGAGGAGTATTGTTGACACACACACACACACACACGCACAGGAGTGTGTTGCCAAAGTACCCCGATGCCTCTATCCAGTTGTTGTGACTAGCTGTGATAGATAGCAAATGCCACAGCTATTGCTCATAGAGAATGTGTGTGTGTGTGTGTGTGTGTGTGTTTGCGTGTGTGCATGTGTGTGTGAGAGAGAGATCTGATTGTATTAGTATTCACCATGCACATTCAGCTATAGCGGGAAGGAACTCTCTTCCCCCTCATCCACTCTGTTGGATTTCTGCTGTAGAGACAAATCACATGTTGTTTATCACAGGATTCATAAACAACAGCTGTAGGCTAACAGTGAAATGCTCACTTACAGGCCCTTCTCAACAACCTAGAGAGAAATCAAATAGAGAAATAATAGGAAGTTAAACACGTGATAACACAGGTAATAATAAATACACAATGAGTAATGATAACTTGACTACACACTGGGCACCAGTACTGAGTGGATGTGCAGGGGTACGAGGTCATTGAGGTAGATGTGTATGTACATAACTACACTGGGCACCAGTACTGAGTGGATGTGCAGGGGTACTGGGCACCAGTACTGAGAGGTCATTGAGGTAGATGTGTATGTACATAACTACACTGGGCACCAGTACTGAGTGGATGTGCAGGGATACGAGGTCATTGAGGTAGATGTGTATGTACATAACTACACTGGGCACCAGTACTGAGTGGATGTGCAGGGGTACGAGGTCATTGAGGTAGATGTGTATGTACATAACTACACTGGGCACCAGTACTGAGTGGATGTGCAGGGGTACGAGGTCATTGAGGTAGATGTGTATGTACATAACTACACTGGGCACCAGTACTGAGTGGATGTGCAGGGATACGAGGTCATTGAGGTAGATGTGTATGTACATAACTACACTGGGCACCAGTACTGAGTGGATGTGCAGGGGTACGAGGTCATTGAGGTAGATGTGTATGTACATAACTACACTGGGCACCAGTACTGAGTGGATGTGCAGGGGTACGAGGTCATTGAGTTAGATGTGTATGTACATAACTAGGAATAACGTGACAGATAGTAAATAGTAGCAGCAGCGTATGTGATGAGTAACAAAAAAAGTTAGTGCAGAAAAGGCTAAATGCAGATAGTCTGGGTAGCTATTTAACTATTTAGCAGTCGTATGGCTTGGGGGGTAGAAGCTGTTCAGGGACATGGTTGGTTCCAGACTTGGTGCATCGATACCGCTTGCCGAGGGAGAGAGAAATGGAGGGAAATTAATCATGTTGATTTAGACACACCTGCAAACAATAGACCTGTATTTTTGTGTAGTAGCTAGATAACTGGACTCTCTCTTTCGCCTGCAGACACACACACACACATACATACACACACACACAGTGGGTAGGAACAGTAAGCCCAGTTGACCGTTTGTAGTGGTCAGTCCAGACTGATGGATCTAGCCCCGCAGCTGTCCAGAACAGAACAAGAAGCCCTCACACCTCAGTGTGGACTATAGAGCTGTGAGACTTAGAGACCGACTAGATGGACGCTGCCATGTTATCTGTCTGCTGTCCACTTAGCAGCACTTGAGCAGTACTCCCCCTCTGTCAATACAGTGGCTAATGGGCCTCTGGGCCTGTCCGTCACTCAGATAGGGTGAGGGAGGACACACACTTGCACACACAAACACATATTCACACATACATAAGTGCATGCAGTGCTCTCTCTTTCTTCCACACACGTATTACGCTCGCAGTACACACACACATACATACACTAGGACTCACAGAATACAAACCCTTTGCCTCCACATCCGCTATTCTGAACGGCCAGTGATTCCCATAACCTCATCCTCACCAAGGAAGATACATTATTAATATGTCATGCTGCCCAGTAGGCTTGAAAGGAAGGAAGAAAGACCCTGAATGACCTGTTCAGTGCATCGACAACAACACGTTCTCTTCCTACCAGAAAGCTAATGATGGAATCCAACCCAGCAGGAAATGGTTGCTGTGTCAGTGGGGTGTCAGCGGGCTGTGGGTGTGTGTCCGTGCGTGCAGTGGCGTGCATACACACTCCGCCCCAGCGCCACTCATTCCAACATTTATGTCCCGACCAGAACCACAGTAGGGCGCCTCGCCAACCAAAGCTAAGTTATGGTAAAATATGGAGAGATAATCTCTACGGCTCCCTGTAGAGGACAATCATTACCATCCACCCTCAGATTGAGTTTCTCTGTAGACTTTTAACTGAATACGTTGGTGGAGAAGGACACTGTTGTCTTTCTACGAACCTCATGATGTGTTTCTGTAGTGAAGGAGAAACACACATGCTTTTACTCAGTGGTCCCTCATACGGAGTCAGTCCTGATAATGACGTGAAAGACCCTTAATGAAGAATTCATGAGACCATGAAGACAGTTATGAGGAGATTTGCGACACACACTAACACACACAAACTTTACAACACACACACACACACTCATACTAACTTTAAAAACACACACCTAACACACACTAACTTTGAAACACACACACTAACTTTAAAACACACAAACACTAACACAAATGAACTTTAAAACACACAAACACACTTAAAGATGAACTCTCTAACTTGTGTATAATTTCAGCCAGTAGTTTTGAAAGTCATGCTCACGTGCCTAAAGTGTACTACGTCATCCAAGTTTGTGCGATATGTTACGAATTTTGCAATTTGTATGATATATTACAAGTTACATTTGTGCAATATGTTAGGAATTTGTTGTGCTTAAGATCCCGGAGTGCATCTTTAATTTGACTAACTTATTTCAAGCATGTTCTAATATTTCATGGCTCAACTTTATGGCCCGATAATGAAAGCTTTTGCACGCACGCATGCACGCACACACACACACACACACACACACACACACCAACCAACCATGCTTGTATGGTACTTTGGCAAAAAGGACTATGACTTTCCTGTCACCAAATGCTGGTTGCTTTAAAGTTGAGGGGGACCAATAGACAGTATAAAGATCGTACTTTTTGGAGAAATGTCCTCTGGTCTGATGAAACCAAAGTAGAACTGTTTGGCCATAATGATCATCGTTATGTTTGGAGGAAAAAGGGGGAGGCTTGTAAGCCGAAGAACACCATCCCAACTGTGAAGCATGGGGGTGGCAGCATCATGTTGTGGGGGTGCTTTGCTGCAGGATGGACTGGTGCACTTCACAAAATAGATGGCATCATGAGGTAGGAAAGTGATGTGGATACAGTGAGGCACAAAAAAGTATTTAGTCAGCCACCAATTGTGCAAGTTCTCACAACTAAAAAGGTAAGAGAGGCCTGTAATTTTCATCATAGGTATACTTCAACTATGACAGACAAAATGAGGAGAAAAAATCCAGAAAATCACATTGCAGGATTTTTTAATGAATTTATTTGCAAATTATGGACGCGGCTGGGGATGCCCTCTGGGCCTGCAGCCTTGCGAGGGTTAACACGTTTAAATGTTTTACTCACGTCGGCTGCAGTGAAGGAGAGTCCACAGGTTTTGGTAGCGGGCCGTCTCAGTGGCACTGTATTGTCCTCAAAGCAGGCAAAGAAGTTGTTTAGTCTGTCTAGGAGCAAGACATCCTGGTCCGCGACAAGGCTGGTTTTCTTTTTGTAATCCGTGATTGACTGTAGACCCTGCCACATACCTCTTGTGTCTGAGCCGTTGAATTGCGACTACTTTGTCTCTATACTGACGCTTAGCTTGTTTGATTGCCTTGCGGAGGGAATAGCTGCACTGTTTGTATTCGGTCATGTTTCCGGTCACCTTGCCCTGATTAAAAGCAGTGGTTCGCGCTTTCAGTTTCGCTCGAATGCTGCCATCAATCCATGGTTTCTGGTTTGGGAATGTTTTAATAGTTGCTGTGGGTACGACATCGCCGATGCACTTGCTAATAAACTCACTCACCGAATCAGTGTATTCGTCAATGTTGTTGTTTGACGCAGTGCGGAACATATCCCAATCCACGTGATCGAAGCAATCTTGAAGCGTGGAATCAGATTGGTCGGACCAGCATTGAACAGACCTGAGCATGGGAGCTTCCTGTTTTAGTCTCTGTCTATAGGCTGGGAGCAACAAAATAGAGTCGTGGTCAGCTTTTCCAAAGGGAGGGCGGGGAGGGCCTTTAATGCGTCGCGGAAGTTAGAATAACAATGATCCAGGGTTTTACCAGGATTTTCACATTCTTAAAATAAAGTGGTGATCCTTACTGACCTTAGACAGGGAATTTTTTACAAGGATTAAATGTAAGAAACTGGGAAAAACTGAGTTTAAATGTATTTGGCTGAGGTGTATGTAAACTGTATATAGTGCACTGCTTTTGACCAGGGCCCAATGTCATGCACTATGTAGGGGGATCTTTCTTATCTCTATATGAATGTGCTTTCACGTCTTTCTCTATATCTCTCTAATTCTCTAACACTATTTTTCTCCATCTCCCTCCCTCCCTCCTCTCTCTCTCTCTCTCTCTCTCTCTCTCTCTCTCTCTCTCTCTCTCTCTTTCGCTCTACATCTCTCTCACACTCTCCCCATCCCTCTCTGCCAACCTGCTCTTAATTATTGAATACCCCACTTGGATGGATGGAGAGGGTCGATGGTAGATAGGCCAACACACATACACACATACACACACACACACACACACGTATTACGCCCATCCCTTTGTTAAACAGTGCTACTGTAGGTGAAGGGATGTTTGGGGTTAACACCT
>NC_088231.1:11198976-11271476 GCF_036934945.1 Oncorhynchus masou masou | reverse complement strand
CAAACACACACACACACCCCAACAAAAACAGGTACACACACACACACACCAACAAAAACAGGTACACACACACACACACACCCCAACAAAAACAGGTACACACACACACACCCCAACAAAAACAGGTACACACACACACACACCCGAACAAAAACAGGTACACACACACACACACCCCAACAAAAACAGGTACACACACACACACCCCAACAAAAACAGGTACACACACACACACACACCCCAACAAAAACAGGTACACACACACACACACACCCCAACAAACATACACACAAAAACGCACACACACACACACCCCAACAAAAACAGGTACACACACACACACCCCAACAAAAACAGGTACACACACACACCCCAACAAAAACAGGTACACACACACACACCCCAACAAAAACAGGTACACACACACACACCCCAACAAAAACAGGTACACACACACACACCCCAACAAAAACAGGTACACACACACACCCCAACAAAAACAGGTACACACACACACCCCAACAAAAACAGGTACACCTACACACACACCCCCCAACAAAAACAGGTACACACACACACACCCCAACAAAAACAGGTACACACACACACACCCCAACAAAAACAGGTACACACACACACACCAACAAAAACAGGTACACACACACATGCTTTTCTCCAGCGGAAGAAAAACGGGCAAAATCTCAATGGGCTCTTCTCAAGGTGTAGACGTGCGCACCGTTAACAAATCTCCCATCTCTCCAGAGTTTTGGGAAGAATTCTCCCGCCTGATTTCTCATTCATAGAATTCCGGAATCATCCGGAAAACACTGACATCCCCATATTTCCCCTGTTTTGGATGCATTAGACTGAAAACTTGGTTAGATGGATAGAACAATCCAGAATGATATTACAACTGACATGCAACAGTAGACTTGTATTTCTGGGGGTCGATTTGCATCCATTTTGCACAGATTTTGTACAGATATGTGAACTATCATTAGTGAAGTAATGGCATTCTGTATTACATTTGGAAAGCAAAGTGAATGAACGTGTAGACAGATGCCTAATGGTTGTCTTTCTAATGAAAGTGCTGCTAAATGAGAGCTCCGCCAGCCTCGTGACTTCCTCTCAGCCTGAAAAGGTTGACCTTTTAACAAATAGAAATGCTTTGAAGACTCCATCCACGTCCACACCTGTCTCTCTTTGTCCGTCTGGTTTTCCAATGCTTCCCTTGCTCTCGATCTATCTCTATATGCCTTCTCTCTCCCCCTCTCGCTCTCAGAGGTCCAGAGACTGGTGTTTGATTCAAACTCAAAGGGTTTTGATGCTGTTTTGGCGAACCTAGCTCAGAGATGGATATCTTAACATTGTTTAACAGTTGTCTCGTGGTTGTGTAAAGGTTGTCTGAGGGCCTCCCAGCATGCTCCACTCTGGCAGCACTTGGTGTCGATCCGCCAACTTTTCTCCCATGACCCTCTGGTCCTGCCAACCGCAGGAGGCCCTCCCCAGCACCACACCACTCTAATTTAATGAGAGAGAGCGAGAGAGAGAGAGAGAGAGAGCGAGAGAGAGAGAGAGAGAGAGAGAGAGAGAGAGAGAGCAAGAGAGAAGCCTTGGTTGAAACTGTGGGCGACTCTGGTTGAAAACACTCTGACCTCCGGTCCCAATGCTAGAGGATTCCCTCAGCTTACCCTACACATTCTCCCTCTTCTCTTTACCTCTCTGCTTCCCCTCACTCTCTCTACCTCTCTCTCTCCACCATTTGATCTCTCTGTCCCTTACTCTCCTTCTCTCTCACTTCCATTCCCTCCAGCTATAATGTCTAGATATCCTACAACCAGCTAACACACACACAAATACACACACTTATATAGAACACACATACTCCCCACCACACAGCCAGTATACACCAACATCCCCTACTTTTATAGTGATTTATAGGTGGTTGTGAGTGTATGTTCAGGTAGAAAACCACAGGGGTCTGTGTGCACTACTAAACTCTCCTCATTAGAGCTAGAGTGTGCAGCCAGGCAAGCTTATTACTCACACAGGACACACACACACTGACACGTGTGTGTGTGTGTGTGTGTGTGTGTGTGTGTGTGTGTGTGTGTGTGTGTGTGTGTGTGTGTGTGTGTGTGTGTGTGTGTGTGTGTGTGTGTGTGTGTGTGTGTGTGTGTGTGTGTGCGCGTGTGCACGCGTGCGTGCGTGTGTGTGCGTGTGTGTGTGTGTGCGTGCGTGTGTGTGTTGTTGGTACTAAACAGTCATTCTCACCAGACTTACTACTGGTCCTCCAGTACTCTCTGAGTCACAGTCCTCAGGCCTCCATCATGTCTGGCTCCTACTAAAGCCCTCGGCAGCCATGACAGCTCCAGACGGCGCTGAATCAGTGTTAAAAACTAGAAACTGGCTCATCTCGCATGTCTCCTCACTTTTAGTGTGGCTTCTCGCAGAAGCACTCAGAGAGAGAGCGAAATGAAGAGGAGGGGGGAGAGAGAGGGAAGGAGAGAGAAAGGTGTGGGATTGAATTATATCCAGCCAGAGGGCCGTCTTGATGTTAACGCGCTAAACTGCGTGGCTCCATCTCTCCAGCTCCTTCCCTCCATCTCTCTCTCCTCTCAGGGCCTAGGTTAGCATATTGGATTTTTCAAACAACAATACCTGCTCTTATTTTGACAGATTCATATTTTGACAGATTATCTTTCTACAACTCCCAACTCACCTCCTACACCCACACACAGGTTCAGATATATACACACCCTGAAGGGCCCGGCCAATCCGAGAGCTTGTTAGAACCCAAACCATAATCGATGGAGGGATATTTCTCCTGTTGTCTTTTTATCTGATAGAGTTCGATGAGGCATCCTGTGACTCGCTGCTAGGTAATCTGTCTTTATTGTGTGTGTGAGAGTAACAAGAGTAACTGAGAGTAACAAGTCTTTTCTCTCTCTCTCCCCGTATTGTAGCCATGCATCTGTTTGGTCTGAACTGGCAGATGCAGGAGACAGAGGGCTACACCTTTGAGAACGGACAGGGGAAGTCAGACACCACACCCAACACCATCACCGCACTGTCTGCTGATAACGGTAAGGAGGCTAGAACACACACACACACCGACCAAGTCATTGGGCCCTGTGTGCATAGTGGCCAGAGGCTTTAAGTCCCAGTATTAGAAGAGAGGGCAGTGATCTGACCACATAGTAACACAGTGTTTAACCACACTGACAAGGTTATACTGTACCTCTCACACTTGACATAGTCATTTACAGAAGTTCTTATCCAGAACAACTTACAGGAGCTATTAGGGTTAAGTGCCTTGCTCAAGAGCACAGTGACAGATTTTTCAACAATTCTGCTTGGGGGTTTGAACTAGCAACCTTTTGGCTCTTTACCGATAGGCTACCTGCCACCCTATAGCTCTTTCTTTTTTTTATACCCCATTTTTTTTCTCCCCAATTTTGTGTTATCCAATTGGTAGTTACAGTCTTGTCTCATCGCAGTCTTGTCTCATCGGGAGAGGCGAAGGTCGAGAGCCATGCGTCCTCCGAAACATAATCCAGCCAAGCTGCACTGCTTCTTGACACAATGCCCGCTTAACCTGGAAGCCAGCCGCACCAATGTGCAACACCATACACCTGGCGACCGTGTCAGCGTGCACTGCACCCGGCCCGCCACAGGAGTCGCTAGTGCGGCCAAACCCTCCCCTAACCTGGACGACACTGGGCCAATGGTGCGCCGCTCCATGGGTCTCCTGGTCGCGACCGGCTGCGACAGATCCTGGACTCAAACCCAACTCTAGTGGCACAGTGCCTTAGACCACTGTACCACTCGGGAGGCCCTTACTTTCAGTGCTGTTTTTGTGGCGGCTGTGTAGGTGAGCTTGTGTCTGTATGGAGAAACCCAAGGAGAATGCATAGTCAGTGGGATAAACCCCCTCTCACATCTGCATTAAGCCTGCTCTGATTTATTCACTAAACATTGCACTTAGCTTTCTCCTAGAGAATGAGCCTCCTAAAGTGTGAATGTCCTCAGATTGCTTTGTGTATAGATAGTGTTTTGAAGACTCTACCCACACACACGCACACGCTCACACACACACACCCTGCCATCATTCATCCAGGCCCATTATCCAGAGGCATAGCCCAGCCACCAGCCAAATGGTGCGTGTATGTGTGTGTGTGCGCGTGTGTGAAGACTACCAGCCGGGTCACACTCCCATTGAACACCTCATAATGCAGTCACTCTATCAAACTCTATTTGCCACTGACCTCCAGACACACACTGTATCCTCATCGGACACACACTACAGCTCTAATAACACACACACACTTTTTGTAGCTGTCTTACACAGCAATGTTTCTCTTTATCGATCCCTTTCTCACACCAACACACATACACCTTTGTAACACACACACACTCACACACACCTTTTCCATGTCCACCATCACTCTGAATCCCCTGTGGAGGGGAGAGGGGATGGTAGTACTGCAGGTATTTGAGGTAGTACAGACTCTGTGTTGGTCTCTGTAGGCTGAGGTGAGACAGAGTGGCTTTTTCTGGAAGTGGACTGACCTTACAAAATAAGTCTATGACTGGGCAGCAGAGAGCTGACTAGAGCAGGGTTTCTTAAACTATGGGTCGCGACCCAAATGGGACCTGGGCATGTGAGAGGTGGGGTCACGAGTTTTGAGAATACATCTATAATCACACACTTTTTCTTCTTAATTTGGGTCGAGTGTAGGTTCAAATTAGCATAGTAGAGATTAAATAAATTAATGACACTGGGCCATCGTACTGCAGAGAGCTGAGGAGAGAATGGACTAGCATGAGCCCCAGTACTTCCACCACTGTCTCATCTCCCACTGTGAGACAGGCTTAGAGTGCGTCCCAAATGGCACTCTGTTCCCTATTTAGTGCACTACCTTTGACCTACCTTTAGTCCAAAGTAGTGCACTATATAGGGAGTAGGGTGCCATTTGAGATGCAGCTGATCTGCTTCTTGTGCCGGTGATTTGATGGGTGTCCGTGCGTCCCCGTGTGCTCCTGTTCCTTCCCGTGCTTGTGTCCCCGTACAGGGGAGAGTAAAGTCGTTCTCCTCCCCCTCCTAACCTTCGCTGACACAATTAGGTTGACACTTGTTCAGTTCTGCGAGCAGGCCGTCTCTCTCTTTTATTCTCTTTCTCTCTCCATCATGTCTCTTCCACTCACCATGTCCCTCCAAACATCCCTCTCCTCTTCCCTGTATCCATGTCTTCTTTATTTTTATGTGGTTGTTTGTTTGGTTAGATAAACAGATATCAGACAGTACAAGGTAACAGTGACCGTCACCACCATTCAGACAACATTCAGACAGACAGATCTTTAACTGAGGTGAACTGAGAGTCTAAAAGCCACTGTGGAGGAGGAGGAGGAGGAAGAGGAGTGGTCATGCTAACATGATAGTATTTACATTAACGTGAGGAAGTAATGAACGCTCTCAATCTAATGAGCTCTTCCAGCCCTCATCATAACCGACTAATTAACACAGCCATGCCGCCACTCAGCACATCACTTCTAATCAATACAAAATCCCTCCCTCCTCCTTTCTCTCCTCCTTCAACTAACCTTGGCCTCCTATCTCTCTACCTCTTCCTCTCTCTCTGTGTGAGCCGGAGCCATCAACGGTCTGCAGTGACAGCCTATGGCTTTGTTCACTGATGTGAATGAATGGACTACCACAAATAGACATGTGCACAGACACACACACACACACACACACACACACAGTGTTAGAAAAGTAAAGTGCATCGAAACATACATGCACACATTGATAAATATACGCTGACTCTCCCTTCACACTCGTCTCAGTGAGTGAGTGAGTGTGTGTGTGTGTGTGTGTGTGTGTGTGTGTGTGTGTGTGTGTGTGTGTGTGTGTGTGTCTGTTAGTGATGCGCGGGTCAGCTGTTTTTTGACCCGCATCCACCAGCAATTGCTAATAACCCGTCTGCAACCGCCCGACTATCTGTGATAAATAGGAGGCCTGCACCCGACCCTAACCCGCAAATATACAATATATACTGAACACTTTTGTCCTTTTTGCCTCAGTGGATCGCAGTTAACTTTTTCTGCCCAAATTCCCAATAACATTTGGCTATCGGCGTATATTTGGCACACGTACAGTTAGGCCGTAAAGCTTAGGTTTACGCCCGAATGCCTGATCAAAATCATGAAAGAAAAACCTCAATGTATCATATAGATATGAATTGCACAAGAATTATCCTACATTTATGGAATTTTTTTATGGATCATTTTCTCTTTGTCCACAAAATACACTGCTCCAAAAATAAAGGGAACACTAAAATAACACATCCTAGATCTGAATGAATGAAATATTCTTATTAAATACTTTTTTCTATACATAGTTGAATGTGCTGACAACAAAATCACACAAAAATGATCAATGGAAATCAAATTTATCAACCCATGGAGGTCTGGATTTGGAGTCACACTCAAAATGAAAGTGGAAAACCACACTACAGGCTGGTCCAACTTTGATGCAATGTCCTTAAAACAAGTCAAAATGAGGCTCAGTAGTGTGTGTGGCCTCCACGTGCCTGTATGACCTCCCTACAACGCCTGGGCATGCTCCTGATGAGGTGGCGGATGGTCTCCTGAGGGATCTCCTCCCAGACCTGGACTAAAGCATCCGCCAACTCCTGGACAGTCTGTGGTGCAACGTGGCGTTGGTGGATGGAGCGAGACATGATGTCCCAGATGTGCTCAATTGGATTCAGGTCTGGGGAACGGGCGGGCCAGTCCATAGCATCAATGTCTTCCTCTTGCAGGAACTGCTGACACACTCCGGCCACATGAGGTCTAGCATTGTCTTGCATTAGGAGGAACCCAGGGCCGACCGCACCAGCATATGGTCTCACAAGGGGTCTGAGGATCTTGTCTCGGTACCTAATGGCAGTCAGGCTACCTCTGGCGAGCACATGGAGGGCTGTGCGGCCCCCCAAAGAAATGCCACCCCACACCATGACTGACCCACCGCCAAACCGGTCATGCTGGAGGATGTTGCAGGCAGCAGAACGTTCTCCACGGCGTCTCCAGACTCTGTCACGTCTGTCACATGTGCTCAGTGTGAACCTGCTTTCATCTGTGAAGAGCACAAGACGCCAGTGGCAAATTTACCAGTCTTGTTGTTCTCTGGCAAATGCCAAACGTCCTGCAAGGTGTTGGGCTGTAAGCACAACCCCCACCTGTGGACGTCGGGTCCTCATACCACCCTCATGGAGTCTGTTTCTGACCGTTTGAGCAGACACATTAACATTTGTGGCCTGCTGGAGGCCCTTCTACGGCCTCCTCCACGTCTCCTGATGTACTGGCCTGTCTCCTGGTAACGCCTCCATGCTCTGGACACTACGCTGACAGACACAACAAACCTTCTTGCCACAGCTTGCATTGATGTGCCATCCTGGATGAGCTGCTCTACTTGAGCCACTTGTGTGGGTTGTAGACTCCGTCTCATGCTACCACTAGAGTGAAAGCACCGCCAGCATTCAAAAGTGACCAAAACATCAGCCAGGAAGTATAGGAACTGAGAAGTGGTCTGTGGTCACCACCTGTAGAACCACTCCGTTATTGGGGGTGTCTTGCTAATTGCCTATAATTTCCACCTGTTGTCTATTCCATTTGCACAACAGCATGTGAAATTTATTGTCAATCAGTGTTGCTTCCTAAGTGGACAGTTTGATTTCACAGAAGTGTGATTGACTTGGAGTTACATTGTGTTGTTTAAGTGTTCCCTTTATTTTTTTGAGCAGTGTATTTCATGAACCTAAACACACCCTTCATCCACACAATATTTCATGACCCTAAACCCGTCTGCCCCGCGGACACAGGTGTAGGATCTTAGTTTGATCACCCTGTTGCAGGAGAAAATGAAAACTTTAGCGTGTTTGAGGTTTAAAAAGGTTTAAAAATGTCCACTTTGAAATTTCAGACTTGATTTTCCCTTACAAAAAATATATCAACCCCTAAAAAAATGTCCATTAATTTTAATCCACATAATAATTCACATTTTCTGTTGCTGAAGCATTAATTTCCAGCTGTAACAAACTAGCTCAAATTACATCTGTATAATCGCGGGGACTGCGGGTTATGAGTCAACCCACGCATCTTTTGTGTGTGTGTGTGTGTGTGTGTGTGTGTGTGTGTGTGTGTGTGTGTGTGTGTGTGTGTGTGTGTGTGTGTGTGTGTGTGTGTGTGTGTGTGTGTTTGTGTGTTTGTGTGTGTGTCCAGTACCTATCTTTGGACTGCATGTTGTTGTTCACCTCTGTGATTGACAGGTAACCTAAAAGCTCTCTCTCTATAAGAGAGTCTACCCAGGGGGAGGAAGGGTAGGAGAGCAATCGCCTTCGTTCACTCACTCACTCACTCACTCACCCTCACCGATGATTGGAAGTGTTGGATTGAGGTGCACTGGGCGAGAGGAAAGGGCTTTGTTGACAGGTCCAGGTGGAGTGAAACAGCAAAGTGTAGAAGACAATGTATTAAAGCTAGAAGGCAGTGTATTAAAGCTAGAAGACAGTGTATTAAAGCTAGAAGACAGTGTAGTACAGCTAGAAGACAGTGTATTAAAGCTAGAAGACAGTGTATTAAAGCTAGAAGACAGTGTAGTAAAGCTATAAGACAGTGTATTAAAGCTATAAGCCAGTGTATTAAATCTAGAAGACAGTGTAGTACAGCTAGAAGACAGTGTATTAAATCTAGAAGACAGTGTATTAAAGCTATAAGCCAGTGTATTAAATCTAGAAGACAGTGTATTAAAGCTAGAAGACAGTGTATTACAGCTAGAAGACAGTGTAGTAAATCTAGAAGACAGTGTATTAAAGCTAGAAGACAGTGTAGTAAAGCTATAAGACAGTGTATTAAAGCTAGAAGACAGTGTAGTACAGCTAGAAGACAGTGTAGTAAATCTAGAAGACAGTGTATTAAAGCTAGAAGACAGTGTAGTAAAGCTATAAGACAGTGTATTAAAGCTAGAAGACAGTGTATTAAAGCTAGAAGACAGTGTATTAAAGCTAGAAGACAGTGTATTAAATCTAGAAGACAGTGTAGTACAGCTAGAAGACAGTGTCGTAAATCTAGAAGACAGTGTAGTACAGCTAGAAGACAGTGTCGTAAAGCTAGAAGACAGTGTAGTACAGCTAGAAGACAGTGTCGTAAAGCTAGAAGACTGTAGCTAAAATTTCAGAACTAGAACGAGATACTCGTATTACATTCACACAATCTTATACATTCATGATGCACACACACACACACACATTTATAGAACTGTGAATAATGTATGGTTTGCCTTATCATTTTAGGAATACCTTAGCTGTGTTCCAATACCCATACTAACATACTGTAGACTACATACTTAATGAGTATATACAACATACTATATACTATTAGTTCACTTTAGTACTGTATACTGTAAAGGAACAGTATGCTTTCAGTTGAGCGTACTAGCGATTCGCCTGTCTACCGGAAGTTGATGCTGTTGCTATGCAACCTCTTGCTAGCTAGTTAGCGTAACACATTACTAGTTAGACATTTTACGACTTCGGGTGTGTTCTTAAATTCAATGTGGAGTGCCAGAGTGCACTCGTAAATTCAGAGCGTTGTCAGATTGTCTGTTTGTAAATTCAGAGCGTTGTCAGATTGTCCGTTTGTAAATTCAGAGCGTTTGGCTCTCGGTGCGCGCACTGGACACTTGGGCTGAGGAGTAGGGTTGATTTGAGCGTTCTGACCTTACAACGGCTGTCAAGCACCCAAGCTAACGTTGGATAGCTTGCTAGCTACATCCAGACACAAATGAGACCGCTTTGACCATTTTACTCGCCCTAGCAGAGCTGGTTAGGCAGTTTTCATGTTATCCAGAGCGTTGCTGACTGTTTACACTTTTTTGCCGATGTTAACTGACATCGGGCATATTCAATGGGTGTTGAGCGCTCCTAAATTCGTCATTCTGTACTCTGGTACACTCAGACAATAGCCAGAGCGAATTTACGAAAGCACCCAAATGTCCATTGAGAACGCACACTGACTCTACCATTTAGCTGAGCTAAGAATGATGGGAATAATCAAGTCAATAGGCATTGGGTAGTTAGACAGCCTATAGTTAATATACTGGCAAGTTTGATGTATAAGTAGCCAACTAACGTCAGGTAGCTAGCTAACACACTGGTACATACTGCTGTAATGATATGCTGTGTGGTTCGTAAATACAGCGTAGCTAACAAATTGTCAGCCAACATAGCGTGGAAGGTAACTTATTTGAAAAGTCATTACTTTATTACATTGCTCAACATTTTCTTTACATTTGTCATAATTAGTTAAATCAATGAATTTGTATTCGCTCTCGTCGGACTTCGTGTCCTATGCGTGTATACTTTGTATTGTGGCGAATTTAGTACGACATCCGGGAACTTTCAGCATACTAAGTATATCCATACTATGACCAATAAGCATACTATTTACTCAATCACGTCACAAATAGTGTGGTTAGTATGAGTATTCGAACACAGCTCTTGTCTTCCACCATGGCATCATGTTCAATCTGATCTGTGTATGTGATCTGATCTGATCTGTGTATGTGATCTGATCTGTGTATGTGATCTGATCTGTGTATGTCATCTGATCTGTGTATGTCATCTGATCTGTGTATGTCATCTGATCTGAGTATGTGATCTGATCTGTGTATGTGATCTAATCTGTGTATGTCATCTGATCTGTGTATGTCATCTGATCCGTGTATGTGATCTGATCTGTGTATGTGAACTGATCAGTGTATGTATAGCTGTCAGAGCTGGTGGTGTCTAGCCTGAGCTGAAGCTGCTGCATTATTATTGCACAGTAGTAATGACATAGGGCCAACCACTCACACATACTGTACGCACACATACACACACACACACACACACACACACACACACACACACACACACACACACACACACACACACACACACACACACACACACACACACACACACACACACACACACACACCATTGTCTCTTTCTCCTTGATCATCCTTGTCCTTGTTGATGCACCACATAACCCTGATCAACCACATAATCAAGAGAAAGGCTTTCTCTACTTCTGTGTTGGTCTAGTTCTATCAGTGATGTTCCAACAATTAAGAGCCGTTAATACAGATTACTGTTTGATTACTAGCAGTAATCTGACTCCCGACAACACTCAGTACATTGGCCACACTGTTGAGCCATAGTGCATTATAACAGAGAGAGAGCCAGCTGCTCTAAGAAAGCAGTTTTTTCCCGAAGTGGTTGATTGAATATGCATCTACTGTTGCACACAAGAAAATGTTATGTTGACGGATAGTTTGTTTTTCTAAAGACTTAAGTGAATCATGTTTTTCAAGTGGTTGTCCGTGTGTGTTTGTGGGGCTTAGTGTGATGATAAATAGATCCTCATCTTTTTCTCATGTAGGGTGGACTGGACAGTTCAATACACAGCATGATATTGATTGTATTACTATTCAAACACATCTCATCTTTACGGCTTGAGGGCAGCAGCATCTCATACATACCGTAAAGTTTTACCGTATGAGGTCCTTTTTTTTACCATAGCTCACAAAAGAGAGAGAGAGAGAGAGCGTTAGAGCGAGAGAGCGCAAGAGAGGAAGGGGAAAGATAGCGACAGAGAGAGAGCTAGAGAGAGAGACCAGTGTTTCACTATCAAGCAGCATTTTGTGTCTAATTGCTTCTTCGGACAGTGGAAATGGCCCTTTGTAAGCATGTACTGCATCACACATTCTCTCTCTCTGGCGTTATGAATCTCACAGGTCCCCTGAACCACTCACACATACACCACAGGTCCCCTGAACCACTCACACATACACCACAGGTCCCCTGAACCACTTCTGCAATAATTAATGGATTATTAACAACAGCTGCTGTCCATTAGTAACCGTAGCAGACCAGTCGATTCCCCCGTGACCGCCATGATTCCCTTCGGAGGTAGCCTATAGCTCTCTCTCACAAACAAACACACACACTGTGTTACTGTGTGGATGATAATGTGTCCAACTCATGCTTATGTATCTGTAGGGGTGTTGTGTGTATGGTGATGGGTTATGTCGAGATGAGTTGTATTTCCCAAAATAATAGTCCTCTCGGATCCTTATGGGATAAGATATAATATTACTGGTAAAGTGTGTGACCGTGAGTCGGGGTTCGTTAATGTGGTGGTGACAAAGACTGAAATGGGGTGTCTGGACTATAGAAATAAAATAACTAGAACATTTACCATTGACTTATTTTTCTGTGGTTGTAACATTAGCAGGTGTTTTGCACTAGTGTGTTACAGTAGCTACATTACAACGACCATAACGCAGTACAATCAGACCTTAGACCAGGCTACTGTTCTGCCTACTGCCTCATTACAATGACCATAATACATTACAAACAGACCTTAGACCAGGCTACTGTTCTGCATTACTCTAGTGCCTCATTACAACATTACTGTTGCAGTCTAGTGCCTCATTACAACATTACTGTAGCAGCCTAGTTCCTCATTACAACATTACTGTTGCAGTCTAGTGCCTCATTACAACATTACTGTAGCAGCCTAGTGCCTCATTACTACATTACTGTTGCAGTCTCGTGCCTCATTACAACATTACTCTAGCAGCCTAGTGCCTCATTACAACATTACTGTAGCAGCCTAGTGCCTCATTACAACATTACTGTTGCAGTCTAGTGCCTCATTACAACATTACTGTAACAGCCTAGTGCCTCATTACAACATTACTGTAACAGCCTAGTGCCTCATTACAACATTACTGTTGCAGCCTAGTGCCTCATTACAACATTACTCTAGCAGCCTAGTGCCTCATTACAACATTACTGTAACAGCCTAGTGCCTCATTACAACATTACTGTTGCAGCCTAGTTCCTCATTACAACATTACTCTAGCAGCCTAGTGCCTCATTACAACATTACTGTAACAGCCTAGTGCCTCATTACAACATTACTCTAGCAGCCTAGTGCCTCATTACAACATTACTGTAACAGCCTAGTGCCTCATTACAACATTACTGTTGCAGTCTAGTGCAGCATTACAACATTACTGTAACAGCCTAGTGCCTCATTACAACATTACTGTAACAGCCTAGTGCCTCATTACAACATTACTGTTGCAGTCTAGTGCAGCATTACAACATTACTGTTGCAGCCTAGTGCCTCATTACAACATTACTGTAACAGCCTAGTGCCGCATTAGAACATTACTGTAGCAGCCTAGTGCCTCATTACAACATTATTACTGTAACAGCCTAGTGCCTCATTACAACATTACTCAGCCTAGTGCCTCATTACAACATTACTGTATTACTGTAGCAGTCTAGTGCAGCATTACAACATTACTGTTGCAGCCTAGTGCCTCATTACAACATTACTGTAACAGCCTAGTGCCGCATTACAACATTACTGTAACAGCCTAGTGCCTCATTACAACATTACTCTAGCAGCCTAGTGCCTCATTACAACATTACTGTAACAGCCTAGTGCCTCATTACAACATTACTGTAGCAGCCTCAGGAAACAGTTATTATGCATGGTTGTTATGAGGATTAGCATCTTAATCTGATGGCTGAATGCAGGCTTCCGCTAACAATCTAAACAGCTCTATTCAAATGCATAGTGATGATGCCTTCCTCCATTCACTTTCATCATTACAAGTGCATACTACTTCATCATGTTGTCCTAAACTGGAACCATATTTCTGTCATTCAGCATGCTAATTTAATCTCTCTTTTCTCCCCTCTCCCTTTCTCTTCTTCCCCCCTCTCTCCCTCTATCTAGGTAAACTAGGGGTGTTCCTCCAGGAGAACAACACCATAGACACGGGGGAGGTGGACGTGGGGCGCAGGGCCGTTCAGGAAGTCCCACCAGGGATCTTCTGGCGCTCCCAGCTCTACATTGACCAGCCCCAGTTCCTCAAGTTCAACATCTCAGTGCAGAGGGATGCGTTGGTGGGGGTCTACGGCAGGAAGGGCCTGCCCCCCTCGCATACACAGGTAGGAAGGGATCCAATGTCCCTCCCCTCCAATGAGCTTTGAGAGGGAGGCAACACATTGAGGAATCAAGCATGGGAGGCATCAAGGATTTGAAGGCTAGTTAAGTTTTCAAACAGGGCCAATGTATCATCTTTAACAATGGCAGACATATTCCTCAAGGGCACCGCAGAGACACTCCATGCAGCCTCTAAATGAAGCACACACACACACACGCATACACGTACAGACTCACACACACACACTCCAAATGAAGCGGCTAAAGCCTAATAGAGGTAATTGGCAACAAAGTTCTTCACAACGCTGCGCGTCGATACCCCAGAGTGGAGCGAGAGCGTTAGCAGGCGCTGTGGCATTATTTGCTCTGTGTGGTAATCAATATGTTTCTTTAACACGTTGGAGAAGACATAATGAGGGGATATTGACGGACATGTTGGATGAAGGCTGAGGAACAGACAGGGAATTAAGTAGTGGTAATTTTTCAGGTTTGGTCTCTGTGGATGATGTGTGTGTCCGTGTCAGGAATGAATATTTTTCTCTTTTTGGGGAGAAAAGCATTCTTTCCACGAAGGACTCATTAGCAGAGATGGGGAAAATGTTAATAGAATCAATGTTTATGGCCACTGTGAGATATAAAACATTTATGGCCAGAAATTAAAGGAAAAATGTTCCAAGTCATCCGAGGCCAAACATTAGTTCAAGCGTTAGTGTTGAAGGACTAGAAACAGATGAGTCTCATATTGTGTGTGTGTGTGTGTGTGTGTGTGTGTGTGTGTGTGTGTGTGTGTGTGTGTGTGTGTGTGTGTGTTGTCCAGTATGACTTTGTGGAGCTGCTGGATGGTAGTCGCTTGATCACCAAGGAGAAGCGCGGGCTGATGGAGGTGGAGGGCGTGTCAAGGCGGGCGCGCTCGGTGAGCGTGCACGAAGCGGGCTTCATCCAGTACCTGGACTCTGGCATCTGGCACATGGCCTTCTACAACGACGGGAAGAACTCAGAACAGGTCTCCTACAACACCATCGTCATAGGTCAGTGTGTGTGTCTCCAGCGTGCGTCAGCTCTGCGTAATGTGTGGCCTCTCAGTAAGTGGCTGGAGAGTTGAGGCCCTACATCAAAGCACAGCACACGCTCCTTAGTGTCCTGTTCTCTCTCCCTCATTCTCTCTATCTATTTCTCCCTGTCTCTCTTCCTCCCTCTTTCTCTCTCTCTATCTATCTCTCCCTCTCTCTCTCTCTCTCCCTCTTTCTTTCTCTCTCTCTATCTATTTCTCTCTGTCTCTATCTCTCCCTCATTCTCTATCTATTTATCCCTGTCACTCTCTCTCTCTCATTATCTATCTCTCTCATTATCTCTTCCTCTCTCTATCTCTCTCACTCTCTCTCTCCCTCTTTCTTTCTCTCTTTCTTTCTCTCTCTCTCACTCTTGATCTCTCTCATTTTCTCGCTCTCTCTCTTTCTCTCTCCCGCTCTCTCTCTCTTTCTTCCTCTCTCTCCCTCTTTCTCTTTCTCTCTCTCTTGCTCTATCCCTCCCTCACTCCCTCCCTCCCTCTGTCTATCTCCATCCCTCCCTCCCTCTCTTCCCACCTTCCAATGAACAGGGTAGAAGGTTGACTGCCTTAATCAAAACACTCTCTCACCATCTGTTATAATGGATATAAAAATGAATTGTTTGTCCGTCCATTGTACAAACGCTATAAAGGTTGGACATGCCCCTGCAATAAGCACCAGAGATGGTGAAAGGTTGTGGGAGGGTTGTGTGGGCGTTGTGGGAAACGTTTGACCTGACTTAATATCTTGTGTATTGCATTTCCACATCTCTCTGTTGACTTGGAAACATCTGAAACTCTACCTCTTTAAAGAGTACCTTAAATAATCCCACAGCACAGCATCAACAGATTACACACACACACACACACACATACACACACACCAGCTCTCAACCTTTAGCTATATTGAGAAGTCCTGTTTGGCAGTACATGGATCTAGCGTGTTGGCTTGATATTTACTGAACCACGCTATGACATGCCTGGTACAACTTCAGAGAAATCATTTCAATACCTTAATTCCCTCTCCTAACCTGGTTCATGTACCCAAAAGAGAGAGAGACAGGGAGGAGGAGGGAGGGCTGAAAAGCATGGTCATTTTGGCCCGATGGTGAAGAAGACAGAATGATTGGGGGAAGAGTGTGATAGAGAGAGAGACAGGAAGAGATGGTAGAAGGCTGGTAATATTGGCCTGATACTGTGGAGGAGAGAGAGATAGAAAGAGATTTAGAGAGAGATAGATGGAGAGAGATGGTAGAAGGCTGGTAATATTGGCCTGATACTGTGGAGAGATTTAGAGAGAGATAGATGGAAAGAGATGGTAGAAGGCTGGTAATATTGGCCTGATACTGTGGAGGAGAGAGAGATAGAAAGAGATTTAGAGAGAGATAGATGGAGAGAGATGGTGAAAGGCTGGTAATATTCTGTCCATTTTGTAGCTACAGAGGAGTGCTGGGAGTGTGAGCTGGATGATTGGTGGTAACAAGGTGTTGATTGGTGGGCTACGGCAAGCAAAGAGACCCAGTTTGTCTCAATCAGGCATATGGGGGTGGTGGTGATTAGAGCATAGAGTCAGGGAGAGGGTGTGTGTGCGTACGTGTGTGGTACTTTGGTCTGCCTGGCTAATTATCAGTCTTCTATTTCAGGATATGGGCGTCGTTCCTATTGTCTATGTCGCTACTCTCTCTGTCTTCTTCTTTCTGTGGCTGTATGCATATCTCTAACTCACACAAACACTCACTAACACTCTCCTCTCTCTCTCTGTCTCTCTCTTCAGAGTCCGTTATGGAGTGTCCCCACAATTGCCATGGCAACGGTGACTGTCTGTCTGGAACGTGTCATTGCTTCCCAGGGTTCCTTGGGCCTGATTGCTCAAGAGGTAAGACGCACACATACACACACACCGTTTGAGAGGAGTAAACCCACTATCTCCTCCCATAATTGGCAGTAGATTGTTGCCCCGGCGCGTACATACCAGAAGCCTTGGAGGCATTGATTCAGGCACACAGACACACACACACTATTCTCTCTCTCTCTCTCTCTCTCTCTCTCTCACTCACTCACTCACTCACTCACTCACTCACTCACTCACTCACTCACTCACTCACACTCACTCACTCACTCACTCTCTCTCATTCTCTCTCTCTCTCTCTCTCTCTCTCTCTCTCTCTCACTCTCACTCACTCACTCACTCACTCACTCACTCACTCACTCACTCACTCACTCACTCACTCACTCACTCACTCTCACTCTCACACACACACACACACACACACACACACACACACACACACACACACACACACACACACACACACACACACATTGATACAGTCAGTCAGTACCTCTGTGTCTCTGCCTACTACTACCTCCATCAAGGAGGCTCTCTCCATCTCCCCTTTCATCATTATACAACACTGTGTGCTTGACTGGAGCTCAAATAAAGAGGAAAGGGTCTCAAAAGTCATTAGAAAGTATAATGTCCCTCCATCCATCACTATTCATCAGCTCTCTGCTTATATTCCCTTCGAATGATACTGAAGAGCCGCTGAAGTGACTTCTGTGTCCCTTTCTGTCTCACTATATAACTCTCCCTTAACCTGGTGACACCATGTATATATCTCCCTTAACCTGGTGACACCCTGTATATATCTCCCTTAACCTGGTGACACCCTGTATATATCTCCCTTAACCTGGTGACACCCTGTATATATCTCCCTTAACCTGGTGACACCCTGTATATATCTCCCTTAACCTGGTGACACCTGTGTATATATCTCCCTTAACCTGGTGACACCCTGTATATATCTCCCTTAACCTGGTGACACCCTGTATATATCTCCCTTAACCTGGTGACACCCTGTGTATATATCTCCCTTAACCTGGTGACACCCTGTATATATCTCCCTTAACCTGGTGACACCCTGTATATATCTCCCTTAACCTGGTGACACCCTGTATATATCTCCCTTAACCTGGTGACACCCTGTGTATATATCTCCCTTTAACTGGTGACACCCTGTATATATCTCCCTTTACCTGGTGACACCCTGTATATAACGCCCTTAACCTGGTGACACCCTGTATATATCTCCCTTAACCTGGTGACACCCTGTGTATATATCTCCCTTAACCTGGTGACACCCTGTATATATCTCCCTTAACCTGGTGACACCCTGTGTATATATCTCCCTTAACCTGGTGACACCCTGTATATATCTCCCTTAACCTGGTGACACCCTGTATATACCTGGTCTTGTATATATCTCTTAACCTGGTGACACCCTGTACATATCTCCCTTAACCTGGTGACACCCTGTGTATATATCTCCCTTAACCTGGTGACACCCTGTATATATCTCCCTTAACCTGGTGACACCCTGTATATATCTCCCTTAACCTGGTGACACCCTGTATATATCTCTCTTAACCTGGTGACACCCTGTATATATCTCCCTTAACCTGGTGACACCCTGTATATATCTCCCTTAACCTGGTGACACCCTGTATATATCTCCCTTAACCTGGTGACACCCTGTATATATCTCCCTTAACCTGGTGACACCCTGTGTATATATCTCCCTTAACCTGGTGACACCCTGTATATATCTCCCTTAACCTGGTGACACCCTGTATATATCTCCCTTAACCTGGTGACACCCTGTGTATATATCTCTCTTAACCTGGTGACACCCTGTGTATATATCTCTCTTAACCTGGTGACACCCTGTATATATCTCTCTTAACCTGGTGACATCATGTATATGCAATATTTTACTCCAACAAAAAACATTCATATACAATATTGCAAAAACGTTTATATGGAACATCTATCTCATGAGACTATGTTGCCATGCATGTGTGAAAGTGCTCACTGTATCATGCGTATGCCTGTGTGTGTATTTCTGCACATACACACTCTGTATACGCTTACATCCATTTGTCCCTCTGTGTCCCATTGCAGCTTCGTGCCCCGTGCTGTGCAGTGGTAACGGCCAGTACTCCAGAGGTCGCTGCCTGTGCTTCAGTGGCTGGAAGGGGACCGAGTGTGACGTGCCCAGCAACCAGTGCATAGACATCCACTGTGGGGGACACGGCATCTGTATCATGGGCGTCTGTGCCTGCAACACCAGATACAAGGGAGACAACTGTGAAGAAGGTAAGAGATCAGTCCATCCATCGATCAATCATCCAAACACCCAATCAATCAACTAAGTTGTATTTGTATCAACAGTTGTCACAAAGTGCTTTACAATAATCTAGCCTATCTGCATCTAGTGTAGAAATAGGATGGAAGCCCATAGATGGACAGAATATCTCATACACATCAACAGTGATTGGGTGATGGGAAAAAGGAAGGATTTCAGACGTATTGGCTGCTGTCACTGTGTAGCACCGCCAAGCGTAGATAGGCCAGATCAGAAGTATTGGCTGCTGTCATTCTGTAGAGCCGTGATGCTTAGACAGGGCACATGATAGGCTAGATCATCTTAGCCAGATGTATTAAGCCATTAGCATGAGATCATAGATTATCATTGTTTTTCCTGTTAGAGGGATCTTTTGATCTGCCCTGCCCTTTTCCCCCTCTCCTTCGGTGTGTGTGTGTGTGTTCAGACACATCCTCTTCCCCTCTTCCTTCCTTGTCAGCCAGTCAGTGTGTGATTGCTCAGCATTCACCATCATAATCTTTACCGCCAGCCAATAGTTCAGTATTACAGAAACAATTACTACTCTCTACTTCACAGAGAAAGGAATTACATCACTGTCCCCATTGATGCGTGGCTTGAGACACACACACACACTCACTGACTCGCTCTCACGCACGCACACACACACACACACACACACACACACACACACAGAATGGAGAATATTAGATTAGCTAAATTATCCTTGCATGTACCTGCTACGCTAGACTACAACACAACCCACCAGAAGGCTAGCTCTGTCTGTACATTAGATCCAATTATTGCACTTCCCTATGGGACAAAATCTCATCTTCACTGCTCAATAAAATGGATTTCTGCCAACCTCCTCCTACTGACACGCACCACAATCTGACTCTAATGCAATTAGTTTGCAGTGAATGTTATTGTGAGGTCTGTGACCCAGTCAGTAGTCAATGGACAGATTAAGACCCATCATCACTGAGACAGCAGAGGGAAGTAACTGCAGCTCAACAAGCATCAGCCCCAGGCAACTTGCTGGGCATCAACAGACAAGTCAAATTGTATTTGGCACATGCGCATTATACAACAGGTGAGGATCTGGGGACCCATGCCAAATCTTTTCAGTCTTCTGAGGGGGAAAAAGTGTTGTCATGTCCTCTTCACAACTGCCTTGGTATGCTTGGACCATGATAGGATGTTGGTGATGTGGACACCGAGGAATTTGAAACTCTCGACCCGCTCCACTTCAGCCCCGTCGATGTTAATGGGGGCCTGTTCGGCCCTCCTTTCCCACAGTCCACGATCAGCCCTTGTCTTGCTCACATTGAATGAGAGGTTGTTGTCCTGGCACCACACTGCCAGGTCTCTGACCTACTCCCTATAGGTTGTTTCATCGTTCTCGGTGATCAGGCCTACCACTGTTGTGTCATCAGCAAACTTAATGATGATGTAGGAGTGCTTGGCCACGCAGTCGTGGATGAACAGGGAGTACAGGAAGGGACTAATCATGCACCCCTGAGGGGCCTGAGTGTTGAGGATCGGCGTGGCAGATGTGTTGTTGTTTACCCCTACCACCTGGGGGCGGCCCGTCAGGAAGTCCAGGATCCATTTGCGGAGTGAGGTGTTTAGTCCCAGGGTCCTTAGTTTAGTGATGAGCTTTGTGGGCACTATGGTGTTGAACGCTGAGCTGTAGACACTCACAAACACAGAGATAGTATACACACACACCAACACAAACACAATTCCACAGTGAGTGTTTGTGTACTGTATGTTTATATTTGCTCTATGCAACAATCCAAAGTGACAGCAGTTGGTTGGGAATTGCGACAAATCAACCTCTCTCTCCTTCCCCTCCTCCCTCCAGTGGACTGCCTGGACCCTGGCTGTTCAGTCCATGGTGTGTGTATCCACGGGGAGTGCCACTGTAGCCCGGGCTGGGGGGGCACCAACTGTGAGATCCTCAAGACCATGTGCCCCGACCAGTGCTCCGGCCACGGCACCTACCAGAGCGAAAGCGGCACTTGCACCTGCGACACCAACTGGACCGGCCCCGACTGCTCCGTCGGTACGTTGTTTGAATGTTGGTAAAGGTTGTTAGTTGTTAGCATGCAAGCCTTCACGCAGAAGTACTACATTTTTGGTATGTTGTTAGCACATTAGCATGCTAGCCTGAAATTAACTCAACCGAATTACATTTGGTACGTTGTAAGGACATTAGCATGCTAGCCTCTCATTAACTCATTAACTCAACCGTATTACATTTGGTACGTTGTAAGCACATTAGCATGCTAGCCTTATTATCTCAACAGTACTACATTTGGTACGTTGTTAGCACATTAGCATGTTAGCCTCTCATTAACTCAGCAGTATTACATTTGGTACCTTTTTAGCACATTAGCATGCTAGCCTCTCGTTAACTTAGCAGTATTACATTTGGTACATTTGGTACATTGTTAGAACATTAGCATGCTAGCCTCTCGTTAACTTAGCACTATTACATTTGGTACATTGTTAGAACATTAGCATGCTAGCCTCTCGTTAACTTAGCACTATTACATTTGGTACATTGTTAGAACATTGTTAGAACATTACCATTAACTTAGCAGTATTACATTAGGTACGTTGTTAGCACATTAGCATGCTAGCCTTATTAACTCAACATTATTACATTTGGTACATTGTTAGAACATTGGCATGTTAACCTCTCATTAACTTAGCAGTATTACATTTGGTACATTGTTAGAACATTAGCATGCTAGCCTCTCGTTAACTCAGGAGTACGACATTTGTTAGCCACTACTCATTCACTACGTGGAGATGGATATCTAGTAAAGATATCATTCACATTCACAGAGCTTCTCTCACAGTTGGGCCATGGCCTTCCCAGCTATATCCTTTCACTGTATCACTCTCTCTCTTTCATTCTTTATCTCTCTCTTTTCACTGCTGCTTTGTGGACTAATGCTGTTATGAAGGCCACAGTGTGATTTTTATATTAACTGGGCTTAGACAAGAGAGAGCACATCGATCTGATCCATTTTTCATTTGAGAGAAAGCTGTGTTTATCTGGCTCTAACACACTGGCTCAGCCAGAAAAGAGAAGGAAGGCTGGAGGGTGAGCAAAGGCCGTGGGTTTGTTAATTACACTGAGTTTCAATTAAATAAGGCAGTACTGATAATTACTAGAAAACGGAGAGGGAGGGAGGGATGGAGAGAAAGAGAGAGCGAATGGAGGGCGATTCCACACCAGGACAGCCCCAAAATATTGATTGTTTGACATTTCTATCACTTTAAAAAATAAATAAAAATAGTCAGGAGGAAGTGGAAATTTGAGTCCCTTTTTAGACCTATACGTGCGTTGTGTAAGAGCCTATGATCTGTGAACCGTACATGATACAGACAACATCTTGGTGTCATTATCCTTATAGTGGAGATTCTGATATGGTAAATATCAAAAATAGAAATATTTATATCTCAAAAGTACCCTTTTTTATCTTGTTCATTTCAAGACGGATTGTTTCGAACAATATACTCTACAAGTATATCATTGTTCAGAGTGGGCAGAGTGATTCAAAAATAAATACATCGAATAACAATGTTAAAAGCATGTCAAACATCCTTCCTCCCAATGACATTTTTGTGAGAATTGCCTGTAAATATTTTTGGGGCTGTCCGGGCGTGGAATCGCCCTGGAGAGAGAAAGAGTGAGATAATGACTTAGACGTGGAATAAAGTAAAAACAGAGGAATAGGAGAGAGGAGAAGCTGTTAAGTAGAAACATATGTCCTCTTCTGTCTTTATTATTGTTTTGTCTGAGACAGTTTGGTCTGGAGCGCCTGGGACCACGGTGACCTTCAGACAGATGTGACCAGAGCCTCAGTCTGGTCACCCCTCCCTCCCTCCCTCCCTGCTTCACACAGCGCCCGCCACGTCTCGCACACACACACCGCCCCGGTGACAAGGCGATGACAGTGACGAACAGCGCCACTTCCTGACACACAACACACTCTCTCACACACGCTCACACACAGCGGTAATGGCAGCTCGCCACAGGCAGCGGATGCCCACACTGAGCGAAGCCCCTCCAGGGGGCTGATGGAACTTTAGAGACCGAGAAAGACTGAGCGGTCGGGGGTCTGTTGGTCTTGTGGTCTTACCTGGAATGACTCCGAGATTAACAGCTCGATCTTCCAGCCACTGACTGATAGCTAGTCTAAGAGAACTCCGCTCAATCAATGTCTTCTATCTAGACACTGACTTCAATCGGAATTGCTTCTCTTTGCCACTGTCTGATAGCAATGGTCCTACGGTTGATTATTTGTCCCTGTCTGCAAAGAGTCCAAGAAGTGGCAACATTTTAGTTGCTGTTACTCCTATACCTGTGCTATAGCACTGTAGGTAGTCAACATTGTATGAGGATTTTCTTCCAGTATTAATACAGTGAACGGTCCTGTTCTGAACTCGCTGACACAGGTCACATCCGTTCTACTGGGTCGTGTGTTTCTACAGGACAGTATTTCAGTAAGAGTTAGTATACAGTAGTTAGCCAGGGTAGGTCTGTCTGAGTATAGTCTTCACCCTGCCAGACATCTGCTGCCTGCAACTCTGACTGTCTGTCTGTACGTACAGACCTGCCAAGACAGACACAAGACTACAAATTGAGACTGTGGTTCAATTGGGAGAGCATGGCGCTTGCAACGCTAGGGTTGTGGGTTCGATTCCCCCGGGGAACCAGGACTCAGTCGTCCTGTATAAGAGCGTCTACTAAATGACAAAAATGTGATGTTGAGTGTCTCTATATTTTGTGCAAACAACAATTCATTCAAACACTGCTCCCCTCAGTTTATATTTAAAGGTCGTGTCAATTATGGTGTTCCTGTCGCCTTCATGTAACTGCATCAAAAAGGCTCAGAATGGAAAACAAGTGTCACTTTCACTCAGAGCTAAAAGTGATTGGAGGAACTTGAATGCACACTCCTGGTTCAAATGGTCTAAACTCTGAAGAACAGAACAGAGACAAAAACAGTTTCATCTCAACTGACAACATTCCATCAGTCGGTAGTCTGTACCAAACAAGCCCAGATTGTTTGCAGGCGTCCATCTATGGACCCCACTGCAGCGGGATTGATTTACCTGTGGTTGATTGATTTGGGTGTCATTCTGGTTCAGGCACAGTTGGAATCCTTGTGTCTGGCTGGATGGCTGGCAAACAGTGTCTACCCATAATCTACCCTTATCCTATTCTTACCCTGTCTGGGATAAAGGTCACTATGTCTACTCTCATAGCCTGAACTGTCCATAGTCAATGATCACACTTCTGCCCACACTGCCCCCCCTCCACCCCCACTCGCACACACACACACACACACATACACACCATATCACAAACACCAACACCTCAGACCCACCACCGTGCCCCACCCAGGAACCTTCAAAACCTCCCAGATTCTTCATGCTACACCGTGTCAGCCACGGGGACAGACGTGTCAGGGTAGCAAGGTGTTATTTGAGAAATACCAGGCTGACAACCATATCCACCCGACCCCGACCCCACCAGCTGACCAGCCCAAAACACAATAGTGGAAGCATTGTGCCAATGGAGACCCTGCCTGTCTACAGTTGACAGAGAGATAGATGAAACCTTATGTCTGTTTTGTTTGTTATGAATGAATGTGTTTCAACAACCACTTCTAGGTCTCAAAGCGGGTGACTTCACTTTGCACAGTGGACGCTACTAGCACACCCAGATAACTAGCTAGCGATTACACATCACTACACACTGACACTAACATTTCCTCCTTTGTGTGTGTGTGTGTGTGTGTGTGTGTGTGTGTGTGTGTGTGTGTGTGTGTGTGTGTGTGTGTGTGTGTGTGTGTGTGTGTGTGTGTGTGTGTGTGTGTGTGTGTGTGTGTGTGTGTGTGTGTGTGTGTGTGTGTGTACAGAGGTGTGTGTGGTGGACTGCGGCTCCCACGGCGTGTGTTTCGGGGGCAGCTGTCGTTGCGAGGAGGGCTGGACAGGTACGGTCTGTGACCAGAAGGCCTGCCACCCCATGTGCACTAAGAACGGAGTCTGCAAGGAGGGCAAGTGTGAGTGCAACCAGGGCTGGACCGGAGAGCACTGCAACATCGGTAGGTCTACTGACGAATACACATGCCTACAGTGGCCATACACATGCACGTGAATACATCATATGGGTCGACAATTAAAGACATCGTTACAACGAAACACACATGTTTTCTCTCTCACACACACACCAATCACACACACTCCTCTACCTCTGGAGCTGTCTGTCTATCCATGATTCCCCCAGTTCTCACACCACGGAGGACTCCAACCTGCGGGTCTATATGGCTTTGAACAGCCTGCTGAAGTCCTCTTTCCTCTCGAACTTCTCCATCCCTCTCTTTACAAGGGCCTGGCCAACTCCCTCCTACTCTGCAGCCTGCTCTTTGTAGTCACTCACATGACCTGTGTGAAGAAGGCCTGCGGAGTCCCCATGGGGCGCTGCTGATCTTTAACCTCCATCAAAACACTGACATTTACTGTAGTTAAGGCAGTGTGGAGAAGATAGATTGTGTGTGTCCTGTTCCAAGCTCTCGATTTTAACAAGAGGGTACAGAGCAGCGTTGTAAATGCCTGGCGCGTTGCTGTTTAGCTTTTAAGCCGGATGTGAAACAATCACTGAAACAGGCCAAAGCCTCCTCTATACAATGCAGAGATACGAGCCTTAAAGAGAACTGAGAAATCATGTTTGGTTAATCGTTCCCCTCTCAACCCCTACATCACTAAACGGCCTTAATTGTTATCAAGCAAATCTTGTTTTGTCGGCTGATTCCCTGATATGAAGTCGATTGCGGAGCAGAATGCATGTTCTCTCCTCACACACACAGAACTCATGTTCTGTTCTGCCTCGATCTATGGCCGTCTTTATTTTTGATCTGGTTCATTATTCAAACAAATAATCAGATGAATTAGCCCGAGTTAGAGTTTAACATGGTGTCCCCCACTCATTTAGCGGTCGAGTTAGCGTTAAGGTGCCCGCATACTAGGTTGGATTTGCTCCTAGCAGAACTCAGCAATATTAATGTTTGTCCCTCTTTAGATGCCGTAGCAACAACATACCCATTAAGACTTCCTCAAAATACTCCTAATTAATGTAAGATTCATCAAGAAATCTGTAATACATTTTGACGGTTTTGCAGAGGAGGTATAAGTCACACAATTTTACATCTAAGACGTTTGGTGCAGTATTTCTCAAGTGAACAAATTTGCATTAAAACTTTGACAACAAACATTTCATTGAAGAATCCCATCCATAGTTCCCAACCCTACTAGGAGTAGTACTGTTGACCAATCACCGATGTAGGGGCGTAGACTTCGGCTACTGAACTTCGACTTGCCTCTCAAGCAAAGATGTTGTGTGCGCGAACAGCCGGAAAAAAAACCCTGCCGAACACCAAAACGAACAAAAAGTCATGATTTTTTCATAATATATGCGCAAACTGTTTTGACTGGGAAGCATGCGACAGGCTTTATGTATGGTGTCCCCCAGCTGTGTGTTTTCAGGTTTCGTGACACTCTCTGCACACACACATAAAAACGTGAGCGCACACACACTGACTCACTCTACTCATCATCATGGAGATCATTTCTTTTGTGTCAATAATGTGTGTCTGATGATCTCTGGCTATGGAGGGAGCACCGACCGCTGCCTAATTCCCCTGAAAATAGAACCTTTTGGCTCATTATTAGTCTTCAGACACTTTTTCGTAGCCTTCAAACACCAAAATACAAAGGCAGATGCTCCTTGAAGTCATCCACAAGGAGTCCTAGTCTGAAACTGAAACCCTGCAGGGGTTGGCTGGGACGTGAGTCAGTTAGGAAGAGTGTTGGGCTCTGTCCGAAATGGCACACTATTCCCTATATAGTGCACTACTTTTGCATGTCTCACGTTACTCTGCACGTAACGAACGGTACACTTAAAAGTTCCACCTCTCTGTCCTTGAGATGTTCTCTCCTGTTTCAGAGTAGCGTGCCAGAGGTGGTGAGGGCCACCATGCCTTCATTTGTGTCTGCTGGAGATAAAGGGGTGTTTGTGTTGGGATTAGAAGTTAGCAGGAGACATCAACCAGATACAACAGGAGAACATTAGTGTTCGACAGATCCCACTGCAGTCAGTCACCCAGCTAAGACGTCTGTGTGTTTGTTCGACCCCGCTCTGACCCCGGAGGGTCTCACCGCATTGCCTTGAACACATTCACAGTACAACCACCCCCACATACCATATGTTCTTATCCAATCGCCTATACATACACTCAAACAAAGAGTGTATAGTGTCATTTTGGATCTGAGTCAACACTGGTTTGTGTTACTATACCCTCTAGCTGTCTCGATAGAACACCAGTTAGACAGTCTATTATATTCAGTGGAACCACAGTGCAGCATTAAGACTCATTGAGAGTTAGGAGGCAGTGACGTTTAGCTACTCCTTCATTAGTTTTCTGCTACAGGCACCCCCCCTCCCTTCCCCCATAGCAAATGCTGAAGGAGAGAGGAGAAGAACACAGTAGTTATTAAGTCGTCTTCTTCTCTCCTCCGAGACACGCGATCATGAATAATGATTGGGTGAGAAAGTTACAGAGGGTCAAAGTTCATACCCCCAAGACATGCTAACCTCCCGGGATTGGTAACAGTGAGAGGTTAGCATGTCTTGAGGGTATGATCTTTTGATCTTCTGGAACTTTCTCACTCATCGTTATTCATGATTGCATGTCTCATGATATATTCCACATTGATTTAGAAGTGTTTAGAAACATGTTCTATTCTTATTTACAATAAAAGTGACTCCAAAATGACACAATATATTAGTTACGATTAATTTCTATTGTGCACAAAATAATCTGAAACACAAACAAAACGAACTGCAAATGCATCCAACAAGTTTGGAGAGTCACAAGCGTGATGTCGTCATTGCATGCTAGGGGTGTCAATATTTTTGACCTCTACCTTTTAGAGAGAAAAAATATTACTTGTTAAACAAAATATTTTTCTCTGAGCAATTGTATTAGTATAAAATAATCTCCCAGTTTGTTTTGCATACAATATAGCTCACTATTTGACTGATTTATTTCATACAGTCATTATTGCCCATATTTATCAAGGGTGTCAATAATTTCAGACTCCACTCTATCTCTTTCTCTCTGTCATTGTCTGACACAAGGTGGCCTGATGCATCTCCATTTTGAGGAAGTAGTCTACTGCTCAATACTACTCTGCTTATAGCTTTTCCATACAAAACACAGTGATGATAGGTTGAGTAAATTGTCACTGTGTTACTGTTACTGTCACTGTTGTCACTGTGATAGTGGTAAAATAGTGTCCTTTATTTTACTCTAATGTTCCCGCTTTCAAAATGCAGCAAATTAATAGACGTCTCTGAGACGTGGAAGTATCCCTGTTTAAAAGGAAACAACTACAATGGGCTGAAATCATTTGTGTTACCTTGGAAATAAATGATGTCAAGTTTATGTAAGAGTTTGCTACGGGTTTTGCAGCAACAAACGGATAACAATGTCTTCCCTTGACGATTTGAGTTACAGTAAACAGACTGAATCATTGATGTGTTTGTATAACAATCATGTCCAATAACCAATATCTCATATGATCTTTATTTATCAGTGTTCCAAAATACTCTTCTGCAGAGGATAGTAAAAGTACATTGTTCCTTCTGCAGACACTAGGTTTTGTTAAGAAAGCCACAGGTTCTTCTGCTTCTTCTTCTTCTGCCTCTTCTTCTGCCTCTTCTTCTTCTTCTTCTGCTTCTTCTGCTTCTTCTTCTGCTTCTTCTGCTTCTTCTGCTTCTTCTTCTGCTTCTTCTGATTCTTCTTCTGCTTCTTCTGATTCTTCTTCTGCTTCTGCGTCTTCTGCTTCTTCTTCTGCTTCTTCTGCTTCTTCTTCTGCTTCTGCTTCTTCTGATTCTTCTTCTGCTTCTGCATCTTCTGCTTCTTCTTCTGCTTCTTCTTCTTCTTCTTCTTCTTCTTCTGCTTCTTCTTCTGCTTCTTCTTCTGCTTCTTCTTCTGCTTCTTCTTCTGCTTCTTCTTCTTCTGCTTTTTCTTCTTCTTCTTCTTATTATTATTATTATGGCTTCTGAATACCTCATCAGTAGGGTTGTCTCCTTTAGTCACACTGAAGACGTGTCCCAAATCGCTCCTATAGGCCTTGGGCAAAAGTAGTGCCCTGTGTAGGGAATAGGGTGCCATTAGGGACGGAGACTGATTTTAAAGTACTGTATGGAATATTGTTAAAATATTGTTGTGTGTGTATGCGAGGGTGGGTGTGTGTTCTGAGAAGTGCAGCTGGTGAACAGGCAGAGACTGAGTGTATTAGTTTAGAACCAGGAAACTGCAGACTTACTGCCCCAAGGTTTCTCCAGCAATCCAGCTCCAGAACCCCATCCCAGGCTCCCTGTTCTCCCCCTCTGCCCTTCCTCTCCTGGGGCAGGACTGGTGGTCAGTCATCCCTCCCTCCCTCACATCTCTCCATCGCCCAGAATAGCACTGCAGAGCCAGCAATATCTCACCCAGCACCAACACGCGTGCCTTCACACACACAGACACACATTCTGTACACACATACATGCACACACACACGTACACTCTCTCTCCTTCAAACACTCAAACACACAAACTCTCCCTCACACACACACACACACACACACACACATGCACATGCACACTCCAACCAGCTGCAATCTGTCTGTGTGTCTGGTTCTGTGTCTCCCCAGATGTCTGTTTGCCTCCAGGTCAGTGTAACGACTGATGGTTCTCCATTATCATCCAAGGCTGATGCTCGCTAGACAACACACACACACACAAACACACACTCCTCTCTCGCTCCCAACAAAACAAACCGTCTTCTGATATTTTCACTGAAATGATAGACCAAAATGATTGTTCTCGGTGTCCCTCCCCGTCTCAAGCTTCAGTTCCAGCTACTAGCTACTGTACCATTCTTGTAGTGATTTGTCTTTTAAAACTCGACTGGCGGGAAGAAAAAAATGGCTATTTGTAAACTCAATTGTGTAGTTAAAACAGTCCAGTTTTATTCACAAAAGGCCACATTAGTTCCTTAACTGTGTTCAATACTTAATTAACCCTGCTACACTCAAGGCTCTACTTGGGAACTAGGAAGCCCATAATCCCCCTCTCAGTACTGCTGAATGGCTGTTCTGTGTTACCACTGATCTGGCTTCTCTCTTAACGGGCTGGTAGCTCTGTCAGTCTAGTCACACACTACCGTTATTATACATATATCACTGTGTGTGTGTGTGTGTGTGTGTGTGTGTGTGTGTGTGTGTGTGTGTGTGTGTGTGTGTGTGTGTGTGTGTGTGCGTGTGTGTGTGTGCACATGTTTGTGTATGTGTGTGTGCGTCTACTATAGCCCAGGGAATGAGTGAGGCTCAATGGTCTCTGTAGCACTTTGGGCTATAGCATGATTAAAGTCTAAGAGGAGCCCTCCCTGCTTTTACGGTAGGCTCACCTGGAGCTGATGGGGTTGGTAAAGGCCCCCAGTGCAGTAAACGTTAATTAAGATCATGTAAATCAATGGTAGCCTCTACCCCCCCCTTCCCTCTCCCTCTCTCTTCCCCTCTCTCTCCTTCTACCCCTCTGCTCTTTCTCTCTCTCTGTCCTGCCTCATCTCTCTACCCTCCCCCTCATCCCCCTCTTCTCTCCTCCCTCCATCTCTACCTCTGGGTGGGGATTGAGTGGGTCTGGACATTGTGATATGTAATTGTTTCCAGATTAATGTCATTTTAATCAGCAGCCGATGAGAATTGGCCGAACAAATAATGAAGCATTGATGTCTATAAGGGGCTGATTAATTCTGCAGCTTGACCCATAGACCCGCACACACACACACACAGATGCATACTGTACATACACACACAGATGGACACACAAACACACACACAGTCCTCCCTGTCCCGATGTGAGTGGAATATGATGGAAGTAAATGAGAAATCTTTAGTGCAATTAGCTGGTAAATTGCTGCCCCTTTGCTCAGGGTTCAGGGATGATTGCTGCTGTTTTCTTAACCCTGACGTTTCATTAGGAACCCTGACGCTCCATTAGTTCTGTTAAGGGATCCTGTTCCACTCTGGGAAAAGGAGAGGAAGATGGCCAATCTAGCTGCCACCTGAGCCAGTGTGTGTATGTGTGAGCTAGTGTGAAGTTACAGCAAGCGACATCTGAGATTGTGCAAGAAATGTAGGGACTGGGTGTTGGCAATATAAAACAACAGATTGACACACACTTATGTATGTTTATACATACAACATTCATACGTTGATACATCACAACAAGCTAAGTGTCTGAGAAAGCATGTCATCTTCTGTCGATACGCTCCCCCCCGTCACAACACCTAGAGAAGTCCTACAGGTTTACATGTGAGGATGGTCACGGCCACACACACTCTGTGTCACATGGGATATCCATCACATTCAAACACACGTGTGTGTGTGTGTGTGTGTGTGCGAGTGTGTAAGGGTGCCTGTGCTCGTAAGTACACTACTAACACTCTGGTAAATAGTCTGCCATGTTTTTTCTCCTTAACCGCTCGCTGTCCTCTCTTTCTCTCTCTCCTTTTTTCTTTTTTCAAGCTCACAATCCGGATATTAGAGTCAAAGGTACTGTGGTCCCTCTTTCTTCTGCCCCCCCCCCCCCCCCCATCGTGCTCTGTGGTACATGTGACCGTCCATAGCTTCCCAGTAACCCTCCACTCTCTCTCTATCTTTTCATCTCTTTTTTATCTCTGATTCATTGATTTATTGATTCAGTGATTCAGTCTTCTATTGTTGTCACTGTGACTATTTGTTTTCTCATGTCTTCATGTCTTGGTACTGTGGGAGGAATCCAATATCATGTCCTCTCTTGGAGCATGGGAGGATGTTCAGTAACTACCAGGCATGGTAGAACTGAACTGGGGCGGGTTTTAGCCCACATAACCCACCAACCACGGCTCGGGAACTCCCACGCGTTGGGCCCCGGGCGAGGCCACAAACGTTCCAGCCGCCCGATAGAATAACATTGAAATAACGTCATCTAAGCCAGTAGCTGACTTGGCATTTTTTTCTTAAAACGGGGGTGTTATTCCGGATGCTTTGCCTCAATGCTTTTTGTACACGTGTCTTTTCTTTTGTTTGTTTTTTTTGCTTTCCCCGATTTTGACAGTGAAGAATGGCACCTTAAAATGTCCAAGCAACATGAATATACGTTTATTTGTTAATAAATTGATTTTGTTTTACTAGCACCATCAATGCCTTTTGTAGAGAACTAAGAATTGGAGACCTTTTAAGCTGAAGTGGAGATATGGACTACTTCTTTAACCCTCGACCCTCGACCTTCCCCGCACGCAGGGTGATCTCTCCGTATCAGTCTCTCTCGCGCGCTCTGTCTTTCCTTCTCTGTATCCCCCTGTCTTCCAACAGTATGTCCACGGAATCCTGCCTCCTCCCTTTCTCTCTCTCTCTCTCTCTCTCTCTCTCTTTCCTTTTATGTGTTTGTCAGTCGGTCTGCAACCCCCTTCACAGAGACTGAAGTACTGAGTTTTTTTTGTTCATTTTTCTTTCCCAAATGTTTCTCCTTTTCCTTGGCCCCCCCTAATCGCAGGATTTAAAGGTAATTCATACAAAAGCCCCAGGGAGATTGTCATGAACAATCACTCTCTGCTCTCCTGTTTTACCCTCTCTCTCTCTCTCTCTCTCTCTCTCTCTCTCTTTATCTCTTGTCTTGAAGCACGGCGTAAACGTGTCTTTGTACCAGTCCCTCACTGTTTTTTGTGGTCCTTTTTCTGGTTATCTCCATTCTTGTCTGTCTTAAAACCTGTTTCCAGCACACACACACACACACACACACACACACACGCATACTGTACACTCAAACACGTACACAAACACGTGTGCCATTTTGTTTGGAATTCCCAAAACTCAAACACACACACACAACCTACACACCACTGACCACCTTTCACACATGGTTCTTCCGTTTTGTTGGAAAATCCTTGTTGGTCCTGTTTCCATGCATCCGTGGCCTGTATGACCTCCTGACTGTCTAGCCTAGTCGCTGGGCTGCTTTCACTTCCTCCTGGGCTTTGCTTCTATATTATTACAATTGTATTATTCTCTTGTTTGTTATTATTCTGTGTAAAGGAATGTGACCGAGGCATAAAGTATAGCTGTGGCGGCAGGGACTCAAGCCAGAGCCCTCCCTATACTTTGTGTCCCTATTGTATTGTAGCTTCACATGGATGTGCCAATAGCTACTACTGTCAAAAACTGAGGAAGGCAGAGAAAATCGATTTAGAGTTTAGTTTTGGTTCTTTGATTTCGGATTCTGTTTGATTTGGGCTATTTTGGGACATTGTCATTATTAAATCTCCCTGAATTAATGGCACATTTTATTTTGGCTTCTTCTTTTGTAGTGTATGCTGCTTTTTGATTCCTTTTGCTCTCTACTCAATTTCCATTTCCAACATTTGTATTTCTGACATCCTCTCTTACTTGACTTAATTAAGGCAAAATTCATATTTTCTTTCAAATTCTTCAACGGTTAACGAGGTTAACGAATGGTTCTTCATGAGGCTTCTATCATTCATGTGAAATTACAGCATCTGTGCATTTCACAGGCCTGTCTAACTGTCTGATGTCACACTGTCTGATGTTACACTGTCAGTTATATGTTAAGTTCACCAGAAACCTTTTCATTTTGGTTGGTTATCTACCTGTTAATCTGAATCTGTTTATGTTGATTGTTCATTTGTTTGTTCTCATCGGAAAAACTGAGAGGGGTGATCTCCTCGAAAAAGGAGGACACAGTCACGCATGTGTTCACACACACACACACACACACACACACACACACACACACACACACACACACACACACACACACACATTACACACACACACAATGCTGAATCACAGAGAAGCACCTACATACAGACACACACCACAATGTTGATATGAGATACACAAGTGCACTCACACACCCTCCCTTATTCTCACCTATGCATGCACACCCACACACACACACACACACCCTCAGCCACACGAGTCCCCCCTCCCCCATACACACATAACCCTCCTATGTGTGTGAGTGTGTATTAACTCTCCATGCTCTGGTCTGCTACAGAGGGCTGCCCAGGCCTGTGTAACAACAACGGTCGTTGTACCCTGGACCAGAACGGATGGCACTGCGTCTGCCAGTCCGGGTGGCGTGGGGCGGGATGCGACGTCGCCATGGAGACCCTCTGCACCGACGGCAAGGATAACGAAGGAGGTGAGACATGCAGAAAACCTTCTTGTCCATTACGTTTTCACGAAATGGACATTTCTCTTTGGCTCTGGGTTACATTACGTTATATGCCAGACATTTTCATTAGAAGTCACTTCCAGTACAGGGAGTTCATACATTGGAACTGTGCGTATTGTGTGTGATCCTTGCTGGGATTGAACCCACAACCACATTATATGTGGATCTCTCCACTCTTTAAAGCTCCACCAGGAAAGGCGGTGGCGTCACCACTATAGAGGCCTGTTAAATAAAGAAATAGAAGAAGGAACAAGTCACGTCCTGATTAGTTTTGGAAGAGGGGGATGAAGAAGGGGTGGGTGAGGGACGAGGTAGGGGTGCGTCAATCGCGGCGGCAAGGTTTTTACCCCCCCCCCCCGCCCTGTGGCTGCTGGTTGCCAGATGTACCCCAAGCTTTTAATAACCAAACAAAGGCGAATGGCAGCCTTTCATGAGCTCCACGTCCTACCTCCCTCCTTTCTTCCACCGCTCTCCTCCCTCTCCTCCTCTCCTCCTCTCCCCCTTTCCTGTGGACGTCACCTGTGGGAGACGGAGCAGATCTCATTCCCACACAAAGGCCTTGGGAAACTGCATGGAGGCAGGCTGTTGAGGTAGCAGAGAGAACTTTTTCTCCTTCTTTATTTCTCTCTCTTTCTCTCTATCCCTCTCTACTTTCCTTCTTTCTCACTCACTCACTCTCTTATTTTCTATCACACTCTTTCTTTCTCTTCCATTATATTTCTCTCTGTCTAGCTCTCTCTCGCTCTCTCTCGTTCTCTCTCGTTCTCTCCCTCCCTCTCTCACTAACCTACCTAACGTTGAGACTCCAACAGAAAATTTTACCTACAGTTATCCCATCCAAGGCACCAGTCAGGATGGAGGAACCAGGCAGTTTGTCACCACAGCCATGGGTTAGAGGTCGACTAATAACTTTAAACAACTGGGCCTGCTATTCGTTCTCACAGGAACACAGCCAATCACATTCTGAAAGCCCAACCGAATACAGCCAATTATAACAACACATACCTTTGACCATCTGACAAAAAGAGCCACTGGAGGTAGATTTGTTTTTAACTTGGTTAAAAGTATTTTGTTAGTGAATTCACTGTATATGGTTCATTTAGAGTTATCAGAGAGAATCTGATCTGGATCCCATTCCTTACTCCTCTTGTTTGCCTCTTCATAACTCTCAGACGGCCTGGCTGACTGTATGGACCCAGACTGTTGCCTCCAGACATCCTGTCAGACCCAGCCGTACTGCCGCGGCTCCCCGGACCCCTCTGACATCATCAGTCAGAGCCCGTCCAGCCTGATGCCCCAGCATGCCGCACGCTCCTTCTACCAACGCATCCGCTTCCTGGTTGGACCAGAGGGCAGCCACGTCATCACCGGGGACAACCCCTTCAACAAGAGGTGAGCATTCTCATTTCACCTTTATTTGAACAGGTTAGTGTGTGTGTGTGTGTGTGTGTGTGTGTGTGTGTGTGTGTGTGTGTGTGTGTGTGTGTGTGTGTGTGTGTGTGGTGTGTGTGTGTGTGTGTGTGTGTGTGTGTGTGGCTGTGGCGGTCATTACATTTTGTCAGACGGTTATAGAATAGAATCATTTTATAGTGAGAAGAATAGAATCGTTTTTTGTCCATTCAAGAGTGAGTGCGAATATGAAATGACTCTGTTGAGTGTAAAAGTGATCATTTAAAAGAGATCCTATACACTAGATTTTGAGTTATTTGTCAACTTTAGTTGTGAATGATACAAAAATGTCTTAGAAATCAAAACATATATGGGCTGCATGGTGTGATTATAGGCTACTAATGATTTGAGAAAGTCACAAATAAGCTTGTGCTCTGTTCCTTGCCTCAGGCTGCACACGCTGTTCTCTCATCAAATGATCCTATTTTCACCCAAGTGATCATATTTTCACCCAAATGATCATACTTTTTCATATTCTCAATTGAATCTTGTCTTTACTAATATGTAAAGTTAGTTTCAATTTAATATGGCCCATTATCAAATGGGCAGGAACAGAGGCAGAGGAAAAATACATGGGGGCCGCTTTCCTGACGGTTAGTTTCTTCAACCATGCTACTCCGGTTATTTCATTCCATGCATCAACAACTGTTTGAGGAGCATGCAGCCTCTTGCTGCGCGACAAGCGATATTCCTCCCAAACTCTGTATGCCATGGGATCTTCAACCCTGTTCCTGCAGCTACCCAGTGCTTCATTTGTAAAACCAAGTGAAATCTGTTCGGGAACATCGATAGTAACATGTTTTCACAACAAAACATATTTCATTTCTTACTTTAGTTGTGTTTTAAGAAAAAAATACCTGGTCAGCTACTGGAGCTTCGACGACGTTATTTCAATGTTATTCTATCGGGCCGCTGGAACGTTTGTTACGCTGAGAAAGGAATGAAGGAGAGAGAGGAGGACATGGAAATGCATGGTTCTGTAGCTAAAGGTAATGTGTCTATTAATTATAAAAATAAAAAAAATGCCCAATTACTAGGGTATTCAAAATCAAATACAAATTCACTATAATTGTAGGCTAACTGTAAACTGCCCTGCACAATCAGTGAACCAACAGTATCCCCTAGGGCTGTACGTTCTCTACCAGTCTCATGGATATAAAGTTTGGAGCCTAGCGTAAGGTAACCAGTCCGTCCAGTATGCATAATAATACAGTCCACACTCAAAGGTGATTAGCAGAATTTGTTACATTTTGGAGTATAGGCTAGACCAATTATGTAGCAAAGACATCTTAAATCAGTTTTGTTTTGTGTTTTTCTGCCATGTGTAATATGGGACGGCAGGGTAGCCTAGTGGTTAGAGCGTTGGACTAGTAATCGAAAGGTTGCAAGTTCGAATCCCCGAGCTGACAAGGTACAAATCTGTCGTTCTGCCCCTGAACAGGCAGTTATTAAACCACTGTTCCTAGGCCGTCATTGAAAATAAGAATTTGTTCTTAACTGACTTGCCTAGTAAAATAAAGGTAAAATTAAATGTATTGTATAACAGCACAAGGGCTTGGGCTCATAGGCCTATGCAAATGCATAAGCTCTAATATCCGTATGGGCGTTTTGAATGAATCATCACCTTAGAAAGCGCTGTCCATTTCATTGTGTTAGGCTTTGAAACAACATCCACAACAACCACAGTTTTCCACTCAGTTTCAACCTGCTGTTGAACTTCTGAGTTTTAGAAACACTATACTGTTTTGATGATAAGTGTTTGATGTGATTTTCGATTGCGTTTGGTTAGAGGGACAATAGAGCTCTGAGTACCAGGCCATTAGCGACCTGATGGTCGTTAGCGAGTTGGGTGCTACCAACACATGCCCAGAGTGCAAGACCCTACCATGGCCCTTGGTGTGTGTCCGTGTCCGTGTGTCCGTGTGTGTGTGTGTGTGTGTGTGTGTGTGTGTGTGTGTGTGTGTGTGTGTGTGTGTGTGTGTGTGTGTGTGTGTGTGTGTGTGTGTGTGTGTGTGTGTGTGTGTGCGTGTGTGTGTTTGGTTGCCTTGGTAACTACCAGCCAGGTGGTTACAGTGGTCTATAACAATGTTGTCTACAACCATGAACGTTTGTTTCTCCATACTGGACAACAACATGGGTCATATACCATGACCAGCTTCAGTTGTGGTCATTCTCAAAGGTCTTATGACTGTTTAAACTTGAACGTTGCTTTACTTCAGTCCAGAGTACCGTGCACGTTTGTGATTGTTCACAGTTGATCTAGAACCAAATAGATTTCAATAAGAGCAGGACTAACCAGCCGGTAGAGATTAGCTTATGTTTAGAAAGCAAACTTAATTTCCACATAGCGATAACAGAGTTAAATAGAGATGTTAAACACGGTGCTCACTGGAGAGAACAGAACCGTCTGATCATCTGATAAAGCAGGAAGAAGTGTGGAGAAATGAGAGGACGGAACAAACAAATAAGGAGAGAGGGAGGTGGACAGAGAGAGATGAGCGAGAGATAGAGATGGAGGAAGACAGAGACATGGAGGGAGATGATAGCGAAAGAAAGATAGATATATGGAGATAAAGGGAGAGAGTCAAATTCACATCTGTCCTGTGTTAGACCCACCGATCCGGGGGCTTTGTTTAGCCAGTAGTGCTAACACAGAACATGTGCCTGAACATTTCCTTTAGCCTCTGCCAGCCAGCCATCCAACACACACACACACACACACACACACACACACACACACACACACACACACACACACACACACACACACACACACACACACACACACACACACACACACACACACACACACACACACACACACACACACACACACACACACACACACACACACACACACACAGGATCCGCAGTAATCCCCAACCAAACAACAGCTCCTCAGCATCAACATGTGAACAAACAAGGCTCTCGTAGACCCGCTCTGCCTCTCCTCCTCCTCCTCATCCATCTCTTCTTCTCCTCCTCCTCCGTCTGTGTGTATTGACATGCCACTCTCCGTCAACAGAGATAGAGAGCTCGTCGTTTAGTAGGAAATGACACTCGAGCGAGAGACTGGAATGGAGATATTATTCAGGGTGGCAATTCATTCAAAAGAGACATACTCAATAAGGAAGTACAGATGTAGCATCTTAATTTGAGCCAGTTTGATACAGCAGGAAAACAATCCGTCATCAGCAGGAAATGTAAATATACAAATAATGGACATTTTTGTAGGGGGAATTGCAAACTTCAGAAGCCTTTTTAAACCTCAAATACACCACAAGTTCTACATTTCCTGCATTGCAGCAACTTTCTCCTGCAACATGGTGATCAAATTAAGACCGTACATCTGTAGTCTATGATTGTTTCCATTGCGGCGCAGAGCAGACATCCTGTAAGTTACTGTCTGCAGCACAAGAAGGACAGGAAAGAGCAAAAACCTGTTTACACCTACATTATTATTGACTTCTCCAAACCTCCAATTGAAATAGCCTCTCTGCTTTAAGAGCAGGTATTACCAATGCTTTCTGACAAGGTTATTGGATAAAAACACCTTGGATGCTGGTGTGTGTCTCAACTTCCTACACTAGAGCTTTATTTTCCTTTGTCTGCCATAATAGTTTAACAGTACAATGGCAGAACATTTTCATTTCAGCCAGTGGAGTTTGTTTAAATGCAATCCTTTGGCTCCCTTATACAGGTTAGAGTTACTGGGAATGAGGAGTCTGAATACACTGTGAAGAATGTTATTATTCCTCTTTATGGATCGTGACGGGCCAAATTAGGCATGTGGCCACGAACGCTTCACTACTTTATGTGGTGGCTCACACACACACACACACTCTCACACACACACACACACACAGCTGAATTTAGATAAGACTGCTTCTTTGCCACGCTTCAGCAAACTCTCGAAGAGGGAGACGAGCGATGGAGCTTAAAGGTGCAGTATATTAAGCAGGAAGACCGACCCCCGACCTCTTTCTTGTTTTAGGTCCTTCCCTCAGTGTTTTTATATTGCACACAGATTTCAAGCGGATTAACGCTCGGGGACTAGTTGGTCTTGGCTCTGTCGACTCCCCTTATGGCCCTGTTCTGTGTAGTGATGTTGTGGTCTCGTGGTCAAGGGCCCGGTTAATTGGTCCACTGACTGGGGTTAGCAGGGTTGAGGGTTCAAATCCCAGGTGCCGGGCCACAGCTGTGGAGCCCCGGGTGCGAGCCGAGGCGGTATCCTGAATGACTTTGGTGAGAGGCCAGCTGGCGGCTAGAGACTAATCTGTCCGATAAGAACTACATGGAGGACATCCTGGACTGTGGTGTCCAGCCCAGTGTTTAAAAACTCAGGGTAAAAGACAACATCCTCAATTGAATGAATTAAAACCTTTACTGCCAGAAAAGGAATGTCATACAGCAGACATGGACGTGACAGTCAGTGCCAGTACAACATGTACAGATGTAATTTAGAGAAAAATGAATACTTTGTGTTTTACAGAGGTGACAGTGACACTGATGTTTTTGGTGACGACACTGACACATTCTAACTCCAAGGCACATTCCTTGACATGCAACCATTTAAAAAAAGGAAATATCACCCGTCAGTTACTGAGGCGCTGCCTGTTGCCCACAGCAACCATTGTCATGCTTATTATGAGAGAGAGGTATGTGCCAGTGGGAGGGGAAAGATTAAGGGTTAACTAAAGGGTTCATGCCGTCATGCACCAGAGTAATGATAATACCAGAGTAATGATAATACCAGAGTAATGATAATACCAGAGTAATGATAGCGTCTATTGCAGCGTCTATTGAACATGCTCTTAGAAACACTCAGACACCTGATCGGTGACAATACCTAATGATAATACCAGAGTAATGATAGTACCAGAGTAATGATAATACCAGAGTAATGATAATACCAGAGTAATGAGTAATGATAGTACCAGAGTAATGATAATACCAGAGTAATGATAATACCAGAGTAATGATAATACCAGAGTAATGATAGCGTCTATTGCAGCGTCTATTGAACATGCTCTTAGAAACACTCAGACACCTGATCGGTGACAATACCTAATGATAATACCAGAGTAATGATAGTACCAGAGTAATGATAATACCAGAGTAATGATAGTACCAGAGTAATGATAGTACCAGAGTAATGATAATACCAGAGTAATGATAATACCAGAGTAATGATAGTACCAGAGTAATGATAGTACCAGCGTAATGATAGTACCAGAGTAATGATAATACCAGAATAATGATAATACCAGAGTAATGATAGTACCAGAGTAATGATAGTACCAGAGTAATGATAGTACCAGAGTAATGACAGTACCAGAGTAATGATAATACCAGAGTAATGATAGTACCAGAGTAATGATAGTACCAGAGTAATGATAATACCAGAGTAATGATAGTACCAAAGTGATGATAATACCAGAATAATGATAATACCAGAGTAATGATAGTACCAGAGTAATGATAGTACCAGAGTAATGATAGTACCAGAGTAATGATAATGCCAGAGTAATGATAGTACCAGAGTAATGATAGTACCAAAGTGATGATAATACCAGAATAATGATAATACCAGAGTAATGATAGTACCAGAGTAATGATAGTACCAGAGTAATGATAGTACCAAAGTGATGATAATACCAGAATGATGATAATACCAGAGTAATGATAGTACCAGAGTAATGATAGTACCAGAGTAATGATAGTACCAGAGTAATGATAGTACCAGAGTAATGATAGTACCAGAGTAATGATAATACCAGAGTAATGATAATACCAGAGTAATGATAATACCAGAGTAATGATAATACCAGAGTAATGATAATACCAGAGTAATGATAGTACCAGAGTAATGATAATACGTAATGATAATACCAGAGTAATGATAATACCAGAGTAATGATAATACGTAATGATAGTACCAGAGTAATGATAATACCAGAGTAATGATAATACCAGAGTAATGATAATACCAGAGTAATGGTAGCGTCTATTGCAGCGTCTATTGAACATGCTCTTAGAAACACTCAGACACCTGATCGGTGATAATACCTAATGATAATACCAGAGTAATGATAGTACCAGAGTAATGATAATACCAGAGTAATGATAATCCTAGAGTAGTGATAATTCCAGAGTAATGATAGCGTTTATTGCAGCGTCTATTGAACATGCTCTTAGAAACACTCAGACACCTGATCGGTGATAATACCTAATGATAATACCAGAGTAATGATAGTACCAGAGTAATGATAATACCAGAGTAATGATAATCCTAGAGTAGTGATAATTCCAGAGTAATGATAGCGTTTATTGCAGCGTCTATTGAACATGCTCTTAGAAACACTCAGACACCTGATTGGTGACAACTGGGTATGTGTGCATCCCAACTGGCACCCTATTCCCTATATAGTGAATTACTTTTGGTCAAAGGTAGTGCACTAAATAGGGAATAGGGCGCCATTTGGGAGACAGCCATTGTTTTACAGTGACAGACACTCAGACAACCTCCCTAAGCAAATGGAAGGCATAAATTACAGCTACATTATGCAACCCCCCCCACACACACACACACAGACACACACACACACACGTACAGGTATTAATGAAGCGAGGACGCTGGGTAATTTATGGCATGTTTACAATATAGAAGGGGAAGGGGGGACATCAACTGTACTGTCTGGCATCCTCTCAGACTGTTGTAAAGGATAGTGCTGGTGGGGGGAAGTTGTGTGTGTGTCTCTCTTTCCCTCTACAGGGTGATTCAATGCTCCGCTACTGATTAGCACTCAGTGAGAGCTGTAATGACCTGGGAAGGAGAGCTATAAGTAAATCTAGCTACCCTCCCCCTGCACACACACACACACACACACACACACACACACACACACACACACACACAGTAGATATCTCCACAGGACCAGACCCATTGACTATAAACTAATCTAAATGGTCCACCGCAAGCTGGGGTGGGTGTGTGTCTGGATCACAAGTGATTTTGTGTGTGCATAGTGGTGACCAGAGAAGGGAATTGGTTAGTTGACCGAGGTCAAGATTTGCACGTAGCACTGTACAGTGTCATACTGTGGTGTTTATGAATGTGCTGAGTGAAAGTTGTCTAGTTTGTTATTTCCTGTCAGTCCTCTAGTGTGATGTATATCTCAGGATATCTCTATCTCTGTCTCCGTGGCGTCTCAAAGCTGCAGTGTACAAAATTACAACGTCTCTAAGTAGATCATCTCTACGTGTTGTTTCTCCCCAGCCTGGTGTCCATCATCAGAGGTCAAGTCCTGACGGCAGACGGAACCCCCCTCATAGGTGTCAATGTTACCTTCGTCCACTACCCCGACCACGGATACACCGTCACGCGCAAGGACGGCATGTAGGTCCACGCACACACACACACACACACACACACACACACCACTGACTCTGGTCTTCCTCACTACTGACGCCTCATACAGTATTTGATTTATGTTGTGTTTTCAGGAGTTGTTGATTGAATCATCAGGAGTGTGTCTGTGTGTGCATATATATATATATGCGTGGATGTTTTTCTGTTCATCAGTGAGTGTGTGAGAGAGAGAAAAGAGAGAGAAACTGCAACGTGCTTCTTCTCCCGTCCCTCTACGACTCTATCTCACAGATCTCCCAAAATCGTCTCACTCATGCAAATGTAATCTCAGTAGCTTCCCCCCCAATGAAAAAACACACACTCTCTCTCTCTCTCACACACACACACAACCCCCCCACCCCAAAGAAAACCCTGCGCCATTTAAATGTGAACTGGGGGGCTGTTTAAAATGCATTGGTTATACAAAGGAAGAATCAATTAGCCTGCGTCATTCTAGCGTAGGGCACACACACACACACCTCCACTACACCCTGCCCCCCACTCCGGTGTTATTACAGCGAGTGTTCCTGCAACCCTCCTTGACACCAACCAGGATATAGGAAACTCAGGTCAAGTCCCAAATAGCACCCTATTCTCTATATAGTGCACACCTTACTTCCCATAGGGGTCTGGTCAAAAGTAGGGCACTAGATAGGGAATAGGATGCCATTTGGGACAGAAGCGCAATCACTCCCAGGCCCCATCCCCATCAGTACCTTTTATTACACCACCTGCGCCCAATTAGATTGTAAAGCAGTGGCGTTAAGGGCAAAAGTGCAAGCCGTGATATTTGGTGCTCCCTGCCTCATTGAGAGGAGGCTCTGTGTGATTGCTGGGAGTGTAATAGGTTGACTCTCTAGGGCGAGTCTAAGCTGCTAGATTGCAATAGGTGTGTGATGGCGACCACTGTGGCAAATTGAATACATGATGTTGCACGATGTTCCACACTGCAGGTTGCAATGTATCCAGCCACTATGCCATGCCCCTGTTACTATATAGACTAAATGAAATGGAATAATTTATGTTGTTGTATTAGGCTGAATATACTGCCATGCCCCTGTTACTATATAGACTAAATGAAATGGAATAATTTATGTTGTTGTAATAGACTGAATATACTGCCATGCCACTCCTAAAATAGGCTGAATATACTGCCATGCCACTCCTAAAATAGGCTGAATATACTGCCATGCCACTGCTAAAATAGACTGAATATACAGCCATGCCACTGATAAAATAGACTAAATATACTGCCATGCCACTGCTAAAATAGGCTGAATATACTGCCATGCCACTGCTAAAATAGACTAAATATACTGCCATGCCACTGCTAAAAAATACTGAATATACTGCCATGCCACTGATAAAATAGACTGAATATACTGCCATGCCACTGCTAAAATAGACTGAATATACTGCCATGCCACTGCTAAAATAAAATAGCCATGCCACTGAATATACTGCCATGCCACTGCTAAAATAGGCTGAATATACTGCCATGCTGAATACTGAATATACTGCCATGCCACTGCTAAAATAGACTAAATATACTGCCATGCCACTGCTAAAATAGACTGAATATACTGCCATGCCACTGCTAAAATAGACTAAATATACTGCCATGCCACTGCTAAAATAGGCTGAATATACTGCCATGCCACTGCTAAAATATACTGAATATACTGCCATGCCACTGCTAAAGTAGACTAAATATACTGCCATGCCACTGATAAAATAGGCTGAATATACTTCCATGCCACTGCTAAAATAGACTAAATATACTGCCATGCCACTGCTAAAATATACTGAATATACTGCCATGCCACTGCTAAAATATACTGAATATACTGCCATGCCACTGCTAAAATATACTGAATATACTGCCATGCCACTGCTAAAATAGACAATTAAAGCTCTTAGAGTTTTACCCAGAAAGACGGCAGGTAGCCTAGTGGTTAGAGCATTGGGCCAGTAACTGAAAGGTTGGTGGATCAAATCCCCGACCTGTCAAGGTAAAAATCTGTCGTTCTGCCCCTGAATAAGGCAGTTAACCCACTGTTCCTAGGCTGTCATTTCAATAAGAATTTGTTCTTTAACTGACTTGCCTAATTAAATAATGGTGAAATTAAAAAGGTAAAAAATAAATGAATAGTCAAACATTGGCAGTAGAATGGCCTTACTGAAGAGCTCAGTGACTTTGAACGTGGCACTGTCGTAGGATGACACCTTTCCAACAAGTCAGTTTGGCAGATTTCTGCCCTGCTAAAGCTGCCCCGGTCAACTGTAGGTGTTGTTATTGTGAAGTGGAGACGTCTAGGAGTAACACCAGCTCATCCGCGAAGTGGTAGGCCGCACAAGCTCACAGAACGGAACCGCTGAAGTGCGTAGCACGTAAAAATTCAAACTGCCTCTGGGAGCAACGTTAGCACAAGAACTGTTCGTTGGGAGCTTCATAAAACGGGTTTCCATGGCTGAGCAGCCGCACACAAGCCTAAGATCATCATGCGCAATACCAAGCGTCGGCTGGAGTGGTGTAAAACTCACCGCCATTGGACTCTGGAGCAGTGGAAACTTGTTCTCTGAAGTGATGAATCACACGCTTCACCATCTGGCAGTCCGATGGATTAATGTGTGTTTGGCGGATTCCAGGAGAATGCTACCTGCCCGAATGCATAGAGACAACTGTAAAGTTTGGGGGGGGACCATATTAATGCCCATGATTGTGGAATGAGATGTTTGACGAGAAGGTGTCCACATACTTTTGGCCATGTAGTGTAAATAACAATATATCTGGTCATAACAGATTGGATGCTGGTGTCACTGCTTGTCTGTGCTTGCATGAGTGTGTTCTTTTATCTATGCACTTTCTGTATGTGTTGCGTTTGTGTCTTCACACTTCACCCCACCAGCCCCCTCCAGACACAGAATATAGGACAGGACTTAGGGGACCTTCTCTCTCTTCCACTCGGATGGCTCTCCCTATAGGCCTGCTACATGTTAAAAGACAAAGTTAGCTCGCCAAACGAGGCTCTCTCTCACCACACACACACACATCCAATAATCATCTTATTTTCAGTACAGGAGAAAGAACAGAAACATGTTTTGTTCTGAGAAAGGAAGAGGGAGAGATATAGCAGGGAGAGGGAGCGGGAAACAGAGAGAGAGCCTCAGGTTAGACAGACTAGACAGGAGAGACAATTAGAACAGGACAGTCTGATCACCCTTCATCCTCACTCTACCTCCATCAGTGTCAAATATACAGAGATCTCTGTCTCCAGGGCCCAAGAACAACCAGGAGGAAATGTGTGAACATGTAAAATGTCCTTTCTACTGATTGTGTGTGTGGGCTGAAGGGGGATGTGTGTGTGTGTGCCTGTGTGTGTCTGTCCATCCGTTCGTCCACCTGTCTCTCTGTGTGAATGTACATGCCTGTGTGTTTCCGTCACCACCTCTAACCCCATCTCTCTCCACCTCTCTCTACTTCTAACCCCATCTCTCTCCACCTCTAACCCCATATCTCTCCATCTCTCTCCAACTCTAACCCCATCTCTCTCCACCTCTCTCCACCTCTAACCCATCTCTCCCATCTCTCACCATCTCTCTCCACCTCTAACCCCATCTCTCTCCATCTCTCTCCACCTCTAACCCTATCTCTCTCCATCTCTCTCCACCTCTAACCCCATCTCTATCCATCTCTCTCCACCTCTAAACCCATCTCTCTCCATCTCTAAACCCATCTCTCTCCATCTCTCTCAAACTCTAACCCCATCTCTCTCCATCTCTCTCCACCTCTAACCCCATCTCTCCCCATCTCTCTCCATCTCCACCTCTACCCCATCTCTCTCCACCTCTCTCCTAACCCCATCTCTCCTCCATCTCTCTCTCCACCTCTAACCCATCTCTCTCCACCTCTAACCCCATCTCTATCCATCTCTCTCCACCTCTAAACCCATCTCTCTCCATCTCTAAACCCATCTCTCTCCATCTCTCTCAAACTCTAACCCCATCTCTCTCCATCTCTCTCCACCTTTCTCCACCTCTAACCCCATCTCTCCCCATCTCTCTCCATCTCTCTCCACCTCTAACCCCATCTCTCTTGATCTCTCTCCATCTCTCTCCACCTCGAAACCCATCTCTCTCCATCTCTCTCCACCTCTAAACCCATCTCTCTCCATCTCTCTCAACCTCTAACCCCATCTCTCTCCACCTCTAACCCCATCTCTCTCCATCTCTCTCCACCTCTAAACCCATCTCTCTCCATCTCTCTCTCTCAACCTCTAACCCCATCTCTCTCCACCTCTAACCCAATCTCTCTCCATCTCTCTCCACCTCTACCCCATCTCTCTCCACCTCTAACCCCATCTCTCTCCATCTCTCCCCATCTCTCCAGGTTTGACCTGTTGACCAACGGTGGGGCCAGTCTGACCCTGAGTTTCGAGCGGGCTCCGTTCCTGATACAGTACCGCACCGTGTGGATCCCCTGGAATGTCTTCTATGTCATGGACACCCTGGTCATGAAGAAGGTGAAATATAGTTGAAAAAGATATTGAATTCAATTGAATTGTGTTTAATTTAATTTATGTTGAATTGTATTGAATCTTATTGAATTCTTTTGTATTTAATTTAATTATGTTGAATCATATTGAACTGAATTGTATTGAATCATATTGAATTGTATTGACTCACAGTGACTCATATTGAATTGTATTGACTCATATTGAATTGTATTTCATCGTATTCAATTATATTGAATTGTATTACTCGTATTGACTCGTCTTCATATTGAATCGTATTGCAGGAGGAGAATGACATCCCCAGCTGTGACCTGAGTGGTTTCATCAGGCCCAGTCCTGTCATCGTGGCCTCTCCCCTCTCGACCTGCTTCAGGTCCTCACCAGAGGATGGGCCCATCATACCTGAGACACAGGTGAGACATACACATCATCATATACACATTATCATCCTACACAAATCATCCTCATACACACATTATCAACATCATCACACACAAATCATCACCATATACACATTATCATCCTCGTACACACATTACCATCACCATACACACATTACTATCATTATACACACATTATCATCATCATCATACACACATTATCACCATCATACACACATTATCATCATACACACATTACCATCATTATACACACATTATCATCATCATCATACACAAACCATCATCATACACACATTATCACCATCATAGACACATTATCATCATACACACATTATCATCATCATGCACACATTACCATCATTATACACACATCATCATCATCATACACAAATCATCATCACACCCACATTATCGTCATCATACACACATTATCGTCATCATACCCACATTACCGTCATCATACACACATTATCATCATCATACACAAATCATCATACACGCATTATCGTCATCATACACACATTATCGTCATCATACACACATTATCATCATCGTACACGCATTATCATCATCGTATACACACACACACACGATCCGAAACCCAGACTAGTTGTACTGAATACACACACTTTTCCACAAAACCCGTTATACCTAAGACTCAAGTGAGGTGACAGAGGAGAAAGGATACCTGCAGTACATCAAACACCCACTGTACACACACCTCACAACACGGTCAGCTAGGGTTCGTCCAGTTCACTCAACTTCCAGCTCACTACCCCTCTCCACAGACCCACTCAGTACCCTCATCAGTTCAACTCATCTGTTCGACTCTCCTGTTCAACTCTCCTGATCAACTCTCCTGATCAACTCTCCTGATCAACTCTGCTGTTCAACTCTCCTGATCAACTCTCCTGATCAACTCTGCTGTTCAACTCTCCTTTTCAACTCTCATGTTCAACTCTCCTGTTCAACTCATCTGTTCAACTCTCCCATTCAACTCTCATGTTCAACTCTCCTGTTCAACTCATCTGTTCAACTCTCCCATTCAACTCGCCTGTTCAACTCTCCTGTGCTGTAAATGATGTGTATCTTTTCTCCCCGAGGGAGATGACGTTTATGAATTTCCTACTTGGGCTGTGGACAATGGAATTATGACACTAACACATCATGGTATTTTGCGGGAGTTGTTGTCCCACAACCAATCAGAATCCAGGATCCAAACAACCCGTTTTTAATGCCCTATAACACCCCATACTGCTTCACCCAAGCTTTACCGGGACCTCAAACAGCCAACTCAGTTGGAACGGGAGGCCTCACAAAAAGCTGAGCCGACCTTCAGTACTTGAAGTATAAAAGCACACCTTTAACAGGCCAGTGAATACAAGGTCTAGCGATTTTCTAACTGCTGCACAGATGCTCTTTGTTTCGTTCAAAGAGGAGAAGCCTTGATGAAGAGAGAGAGCATTTAAATCCATGTATAGTCTTTCTAGCTGTGCCAGATACGGTGTGAATTGTTACGAGGGTCTCACACACACTCATGCACAGACTCATTCGTAGATCAAAACCCAGGGTTTACCATTATGGCAGTATCACAGGCCAATCTTTGCAGAAGAACATCTTCAGTAAAGCTGATACACACGAGTCCTCTCTGTATCTCTCTCTCTCTCTCTCGCTCTCTCTCTCCCCCATCCCTCCCTCCTTCCCTCTCTCACCCTATCTCTCTCAACTCTCCTGTGTGGCCAGATAGACTTTGATTCCTCTTGGCCCAATGTCTGTCCCCTCTTCTCTTCTCTGGCACTCCTCCAGTCTAAAGCACTACTTTAATGAGGCTGCCTGCACCATCAGCCAAACAATACACACAGACACGCACAGACATAAACACAGACACGTACAGATATAAACACAGACATAAACACAGACACACACAGACATAAACACAGACACACACAGACATAAACACAGACACACACAGACATAAACACGCACAGACATAAGCACAGACACACACAGACATAAACACAGACACACACAGACATAAACACAGACATAAACACAGACACACACAGACATAAGCACAGACACACACAGACATAAACAAATCAAATCAAATGTATTTATAAAGCCCTTCGTACATCAGCTGATATCTCAAAGTGCTGTACAGAAACCCAGCAATAAAACCCCACATATCAAGCAATACAGGTGTTGAAGCACGTTTGGCTTGGAAAAACTCCCTAGAAAGGCCAAAACCTAGGAAGAAACCTAGAGAGGAACCAGGCTATGAGGGGTGGCCAGTCCTCTTCTGGCTGTGCCGGGTGGAGATTATAACAGAACATGGCCAAGATGTTCAAATGTTCATAAATGACCAGCATGGTCAAATAATAGGTCTGGGACAGGTAGCACGTCCGGTGAACAGGTCAGGATTCCATAGCCGCAGGCAGAACAGTTGAAACTGGAGCAGCAGCATGGCCAGGTGGACTGGGGACAGCAAGGAGTCATCATGCCAGGTCGTCCTGAGGCATGGTCCTGGGGCTCAGGTCCTCGGAGAGAGAGAAAGAAAGAGAGAATTAGAGAGAGCATACTTAAATTCACACAGGACACCGGATAAGACAGGAGAAGTACTCCAGATATAACAAACTGACCCTAGCCCCCCAACACATAAACTATTGCAGCATAAATACTGGAGACTGAGACAGGGGGGGGTCAGGAGACACTGTGGCCCCATCCGACGATACCCCCGGACAGGGCCAAACAGGAAGGATATAACCCCACCCACTTTGCCAATGCACAGCCCCCACACCACTAGAGGGATATCTTCAACCACCAACTTACCATCCTGAGACAAGGCTGAGTATAGCCCACAAAGATCTCCGCCACGGCACAACCCAAGGGGGGGGGCGCCAACCCAGACAGGAAGATCACATCAGTGAATCAACCCACTCAAGTGATGCACCCCTCCTAGGCACAGCATGAAAGAGCACCAGTAGACCAGTGACTAAGCCCCTGTAATAGGGTTAGAGACAGAGAATCCCAATGGAAAGAGGGGAACCGGCCAGTCAAAGACAGCAAGGGCAGTTCGTTGCTCCAGAGCCTTTCCGTTCACCTTCACACTCCTGGGCCAGACTACACTCAATCATATGACCCACTGAAGAGATGAGTCTTCAGTAAAGACTTAAAGGTTGAGACCGAGTTTGCATCTCTCACATGGGTAGGCAGACCATTCCATAAAAATGGAGCTCTATAGGAGAAAGCCCTGCCTCCAGCTGTTTGCTTAGAAATTCTAGGGACAACTAGGAGGCCTGCATCTTGTGACGGTAGCGTACGTGTAGGTATGTAGGGTAGGACCAAATCAGAGAGATAGGTAGGTGTCACGCCTTGGTCTTAGTATTTTGTGTTTTAGTTAATTAGTTGGTCAGGCCAGGGTGTGACATGGGTTTATGTTATTGTGTTGTCGTATTGGTTTTTTTGTAGGCATTGGGATTGTGGTTGATTAGGGGTGTGTTTAGTTTAGGTTTGGCTGCCTGAGGCGGTTCTCAATCAGAGTCAGGTGATTCTTGTTGTCTCTGATGGGGAACCGTATTTAGGTAGCCTGGGTTTCACTGTGTATTTCGTGGGTGATTGTTCCTGTCTCTGTGTAGTGTTCACCAGATAGGCTGTAATAGGTTTCACATTCCGTTTGTTGTTTTTGTATTTATTAGTTATTTCATGTATCGTTCCATTTTTTTCTTCATTAAAAAACATGAGTAACCACCAAGCTGCATTTCGGTCCGACTCTCATTCAACAAACGAAGAACGCCGTTACAGTAGGAGCAAGCCCATGTAATGCTTTGTAGGTGAGCAGTAAAACCTTGAAATCAGCCCTTGCCTTGGCAGGAAGCCAGTGTAGGGAGGCTAGCACTGGAGTAATATGATCAAATTTTTTGGTTCTAGTCAGGATTCTAGCAGCCATATTTAACACTAACTGAAGTGTATTTAGTGCTTTATCCAGGTAGCCGGAAAGTAGAACATTGCAGTAGTCTAACCTAGAAGTAACAAAAGCATGGATTCATTTTTTTGCATAATTTTTGGACAGAAAGTTTCTGATTTTTGCAATGTTACGTAGATGGAAAAAAGCTGTCCTTGAAACAGTCTGTTCATCAAACAGGGTCCAAAGTAATGCCGAGGTCCTTCACAGTTTTATTTGAGACGACTGTACAACCATTAAGATTAATTGTCAGATTCAACAGAATATCTCTTTGTTTCTTGGGACCTAGAATAAGCATGTCTGTTTTGTCCAAGTTTAAAAGTAGAAAGTTTGCAGCCATCCACTTCCTTATGTCTGAAACTCAGGCTTCTCGCGAGGGCAATTTTGGGGCTTCACCATGTTTCATTGAAATGTACAGCTGTGTGTCATCCGCATAGCAGTGAAAGTTAACATTATGTTTTCGAATGACATCCCCAAGAGGTAAAATACATAATGAAAACAATAGTGGTCCTAAAACGGAACCTTGAGGAACACCGACATTTACAGTTGATTTGTCAGAGGACAAACCATTCACAGAGACAAACTGATATCTTTCCGACAGATAAGATCTAAACCAGGCCATAACTTGTCCGTGTAGACCAATTTGGGTTTCCAATCTCTCCAAAAGAATGTGGTGATCAATGGTATCAAAAGCAGCACTAAGGTCTAGGAGCACGAGGACAGATGGAGAGCCTCCGTCTGACGCCATTAAAATTTCATTTACCACCTTCACAAGTGCAGTCTCAGTGCTATGATGGGGTCTAAAACCAGACTGAAGCATTTCGTATACATTGTTTGTCTTCAGGACGGCTGCGCAACAGCCTTTTCTAAAAATTTTGACAGAAATGGAAGATTCGATATAGGCCGATAGTTTTTTATATTTTCTGGGTCAAGGTTTGTTTTTTCAAGAGAGGCTTTATTACTGCCACTTTTAGTGAGTTTGGTACACATCCGGTGGATAGAGAGCCGTTTATTATGTTCAACATAGGATGGCCAAGCACAGGAAGCAGCTCTTTCAGTAGTTTAGTTGGAATAGGGTCCAGTATGCAGCTTGAAGGTTTAGAGGTCATGATTATTTTCATTATTGTGTCAGGAGATATAGTACTAAAATACTTGAGTGTCTCTCTTGATCCTAGGTCCTGGCAGTGTTGTGCAGACTCAGGACAACTGAGCGTTTGAAGGAATACGCATATTTAAAGAGGAGTCCCTAATTTGCTTTCTAATAATCATGATCTTTTCCTCAAAGAAGTTCATGAATTGATTACTGCTGAAGTGAAAGCCATCCTCACTTGGGGAATGCTGCTTTTTAGTTAGCTTTGCAACAGTATCAAAAATAAATTTCGGATTGTTCTTATTTTCCTCAATTAAGTTGGAAAAATTGGATGATCAAGCAGCAGTAAGGGCTCTTCGATACTGCACGGTACTCTCTTTCCAAGCTAGTCGGAAAACTTCCAGTTTGGTGTGGCGCCATTTTCGTTCCAATTGTCTGGAAGCTTGCTTCAGAACTCGGGTATTTTCTGTATTCCAGGGAGCTAGTTTCTTATGAGAAATGTTTTTAGTTTTTAGGGTGCAACTGCATCTAGGGTATTGCGCAAGGTTAAATTGAGTTCCTCAGTTAGGTGGTTAACTGATTTATGTCCTCTGACGTCCTTGGGTAGGCAGAGGGAGTCTGGAAGGGCATCAAGGAATGTTTGTGTTGTTTGTGAATTTATAGCACGACTTTTGATGCTCCTTGGTTGGGGTCTGAGCAGATTATTTGTTGCAATTGCAAATGTAATAAAATGGTGGTCCGATAGTACAGGATTATGAGGAAAAACATTAAGATCCACAACATTTATTCCATGGGACAAAACTAGGTCCAGAGTATGACTGTGACAGTGAGTAGGTCCAGAGACATGTTGGAGAAAACCCACTGAGTCGATGATGGCTCCGAAAGCCTTTTGGAGTGGGTCTGTGGACTTTTTCATGTGAATATTAAAGTCACCAAAAATTTGAATATTATCTGCTATGACTACAAGGTCCAATAAGTATTCAGGGAACTCAATGAGGAACGCTGTATATGGCCCAGGAGGCCTGTAAACAGTAGCTATAAAAAGTGATTGAGTAGGCTGCATAGATTTCATGACTAGAAGCTCAAAAGATGAAAACGTATTTTTTGGGGGGTAAATAGAAATTTGGTATCGTAAATGTTAGCAACACCTCCCGAGTTATGGTTACTAGTGTAACCAGGAGGTGAGGCCTCATTTAACACAGTAAATTCATCAGGCTTAAGCCATGTTTCAGTCAGGCCAATCACATCAAGATTATGATCAGTGATTAGTTAATTGACTATAATTGCTTTTGAAGTAAGGGATCTAACATTAAGTAGCCCTATTTTGAGATGTGAGGTATCACGATCTCTTTCAATAATGACAGGAATGGAGGAGGCCTTTATCCTAGTGAGATTGCTAAGGCGAACACCGCCATGTTTAGTTTTGCCCAACCCAGGTCGAGGCACAGACACGGTCTCAATCGGGATAGCTGAACTGACTACACTGACTGTGCTAGTGGCAGACTGGCTGGCTATCAGCCTCCTGCCTGCCCTGCACCCTATTTTATTGTGGAGCTAGAGGAGTTAGAGCCCTGTCTATGTTGGTAGATAAGACGAGAGCACCCCTCCAGCTAGGATGGAGTCCATCACTCCTCAGCAGGCCAGGCTTGGTCCTGTTTGTGGGTGAGTCCCAGAAAGAGGGACAATTATCTACAAATTCTATCTTTTGGGAGGGGCAGAAAACAGTTTTCAACCAGCAATTGAGTTGTGAGACTCTGCTGTAGAGCAGAGTCTCTACTCCTCCCATTACTCGATGCCGACACATCTTTCTAGCTGATTTACACGCTGAAGCTATGTTGCACTTGGTGGCCTCTGACTGTTTCATCCTATCTCAGATCCCGTAACGGGAGGAGTAGAGACAAGAGAAGGCTCGGCCTCAGACTCCGACTCGCTGCTTAATGGGGAAAACCGGTTGAAAGTTTCTGTCGGCTGAATGAGAGACACAGGTTGAGCATTCCTACAGCATTTTCCTCCAGAAACCATGAGAAAGTTGTCCGGCTGCGGGGACCGTGCAAGGGGATTTATACTAACGTTACTGTCTGTACTTACTGGTGGCACAGATGCTGTTTCATCCTTTCCTACACTGAAATTACCCTTGCCTAACGATTGCGTCTGAAGCTGGGCTTGCAACACAGCTATCTTCGCCGTAAGGCGATCGTTCTCCTGTATATTATGAGTACAACGACTGCAATTAGAAGGCATAATGTTAATGTTACTACTTAGCTTCGGCTGTTGGAGGTCCTAACGAACCACGTCCAGATAAAGAGTCCGGAGTGGAAAAGTTGAATGAAAAAATGTTGAGTGAGGGAAAAAACAAAAATATAAACGGAAATTAAAAAGTAAAAATCGTAAAGTTGCCAGGTAGCAAAGTAAGGTTGGCAAAACAAAACGGCAAACACGTAAACAAAATGCACAGACATAAACACAGAAACAAGTCTAAACACAGACATTGATGACACAGACATAAACACAGACACGAACAGACATAAACAGACAAAAACACAGACATAAACACAGACATACACAGACATAAACACAGACACCAACAGACATATACACAGACTTAAACACAGACAGGCACAGACACACACACAGACATAAACACAGACACGCACAGACATAAACACACACAGACATAAACACAGACAGACACAAACACAACATAACACAGACACGCACAGACACAAACACACACAGACATAAACACACACAGACATAAACACACACAGACACAAACACAGACATAAACACAGATAGACACACACAGACACAAACACAGACATAAACACAGACAGACATAAACACAGACATGCACAGACATAAACACGCACAGACATAAACACAAACACGCACAGACATAAACACAGACACGCACAGACATAAACACAAACAGACAGAAACATAAACACAGACACGCACAGACATAAACACACACAGACACACACACAGACATACATAAACACAGACAGGCACAGACATAAACACACACAGACTTTCACAGACACGCACAGACATAAACACACGCAGACATAAACACAGACATGCACTGACATAAACACGCACTGACATAAACACACACAGACATAAACACACACAGATATAAACACAGACATGCACTGACATAAACACACACAGACATAAACACACACAGACATAAACACACACTGACATAAACACACACAGACATAAACACACACAGACATAAACACACACAGACATAAACACGTACAGACATAAACACAGACATGCACTGACATAAACACACACAGACATAAACACACAGACATAAACACACACAGACATAAACACACACTGACATAAACACACACAGACATAAAAACACACAGACATAAACACACACAGACATAAACACGTACAGACATAAACACAGACATGCACTGACATAAACACACACGGACATAAACACACACAGGCATAAACACAAACAAAGATAAACAGACACACACAGACATAAACACACACAGACATAAACACACAGAGACATAAACACACACAGACATAAACACGTACAGACATAAACACAGACATGCACTGACATAAACACACACGGACATAAACACACACAGACATAAACACAAACAAAGATAAACAGACACACACAGACATAAACACAGACACGCACAGACATAAACACACGCAGACATAAACACAGACACACACAGGCATAAACACAAATAGACACACACAGACATAAACACACACAGGCATAACACACACAGAGATATAAACACAGACACACACAGACATAAACACAGACACACACAGACATAAACACAGACACACACAGGCATAAACACACACAGACACACACAGACATACACACATAGACACACACAGATATAAACACACAGACAAACACACACATACACACAGACATAAACACACACAGACACTTAGACATAAATACACACAGACATAAACACAGTACAGACAGTAACGCAAACACACACTGAGAAACGCAAGCAATCAGACACAGGCACACACATAATACACAGAAAAACTCACAAACTCTCTCATACACACACAGAGACAAGCACACAGTAACAGGCATCGTGCCCCAGCCCAGCCAGTCCCCAAACGATCCGGGTCCTGATTTGAATTAGTTCCGGTTGTTATGAGCAGAACTATAAAGCCTCAGAGCTCATGCAACAAGAGGCGGGTGGTGAAGGAGGTTAGCGTTTTATAAAGGGACGCAGGGGTCGGACAGCTATACCCCAGGGGCCTTCACAAGGGGTGTGTGTGTGTGTGTGTGTGTGTGTGTGTGTGTGTGTGTGTGTGTGTGTGTGTGTGTGTGTGTGTGTGTGTGTGTGTGTGTGTGTGTGTGTGTGTGTGTGTGTGTGTGTGTGTGTGTGTGTGGTGAGGAAAGGAAAAACACAGTAAAAGGAACCCAGCACTAACACAAAGCCGTACTAAAGCAGTCAGTCACAGAGAGCTGCTATAACTGGTAACAGACATGTCCACTAAGAGTCCTCCTTGGAAGAGAACAGTCTTGCTAAGGAAAGTACTTTGGATTACACACACACACACTTGGCTGTTATGTGGCTTGGGATAATATGTGGGATGCACGCAGACATACACATACACACACACACTTGGCTGTCATGTGGCTTGGGAATAACACGCTATTGTGTGCTCGCTGTTCCACAGAGGAGAAAGAATGAAAGCAGAAGACCAAATAAAGGTTAGCCAAGTGTGTTCAGTTGGAGCACAATGAGACAGTGGTTTTCAATTTCTGGATGAAACCATGAAACCAGAGACCGAAATTCTCCAGGTCCCAGAACATAGGACGGGTTATACTAACACAAAGGACCAGGAGAAAATAGTTGAGAGAAGGTCACTCTGATGCGGAACTCTCACAGAGTGATGACACTGGAGCACTTGATCGCCTTTTCCATGTGTCAAACAGAATAGGTCCTGTAAGCTTTTTCAGACGAATATCAATCGTGAAATCTATTCAAATCAAAGTTGTAAGTTAAGCTAAGGTTTATCCCCAGAGAGATACTGTAGAAAACCTTTTTTTCCTCCCCAACCACATTTGGCATGACTCTAAAATCTTCCTGCGTGGTGATTTGAGTCGAGATATTCCTTTTAGAGATGTTTACACTATGTGATGTTGGTGCACACCAAATCCAGTCGGAGGTGGTAGCAGGGTCATGGGGTTGACTGTAGCCTGCGGTTATTAGCTGAACACACATGCATACCCACACACACACACACACTGCAGCCTTAGCTGTCTGTAACAGTTGATCTGGATACCAACAAGTATAACAGTGTAGACTGTTGCTATGTTTTCAGCCTATTTGTTTGGATGGAGGTAGTGTATTGATTTAGGTGGTTTAGTGGATATTGCTCTCTCTCATATCTGCTGGATTACTCAGAGGTGTCGGCTCCTTATCCAGAACAGACACACACACACTCACGCCTCTCTAGTCTCCACACCGTTCCCGTACAACATAAAACTGCACAGCCATGACATTACAAAAGTATGTAACAAAGGTTCTATAGCAAAGGTTCTGTTGAGGTGTTTCAGCCAATAAAATGGATTGGCAGTACTTGTGCCACCGTAGCTAACTATTGACCCAAGCCCAACCTATGGCATTATCCAATGTGTGTTATTAAAGGAGTGGTGGTTTTAAAGGGATACTTCGGGATGCTGGCAATGAGGCCCCAATCACATAGTTTCCCTTGAAGATACAGCGCCAGTCCATTACCCCCATAGCCATATGTTTTCATTACACTTCCCCTTTAATGGCGGGTGGCACGTCAAAATAAAGCACCCGTTTATTGTTTGATCTCGGCTCCGCTCATTAAACCCTTTAATGAATTACCAGTTGGTATTATTATTATATTATGCAGTTAAAAAAAATTGCCCCCTTCTAGATTGCAAAAGAAAACACACACTAGAAAGCAGACATGCACACACACCAGAGAAGATGTAATAACAGAGTGTTTCTATCAGGAGTTAGTTTAAAGCCAGGAGAAACATGCTCCTAGGCCAGACGTTGTAATTAGAGCCGGTTGGGGAGACCAGGGTGGGGTCCCTTCACTGGCAGAGTGTGTTCAGGACACACACAGTATGTGCAGACACACAGTTTACCCGAAAGAAAACACACCCGTCGCACATGGTAATTAAGTCTGTGGTTACGGTGACACTGTGTGTGTGTGTGTGTGTGTGTGTGTGTGTGTGTGTGTGTGTGTGTGTGTGTGTGTGTGTGTGTGTGTGTGTGTGTGTGTGTGTGTGTGTGTGTGTGTGTGTGTGTGTGTGTGTGTGTGTGTGTGTGTGTGTGCGTGTGCGTGCGTGCGTGCGTGCGTGCGTGCGTGCGTGCGTGCGTGCGTGCGTGCGTGCGTGCGTGCGTGCGTGCGTGCGTGCGTGCGTGCGGTAAACCCGTGGTGACCAGGCCACGAAATCTGTTACCTTTTACCCGTCACTTTTTCCACCCTCAATTTGTTTTTTATTTTGATTGATTCTGTTGTTATTGGGCGACCATGTTGGATATCAAAGGCTCGCTGAGACCCACGTCAAGCCTCCCTCCCCATCTAATGAAAATACAGACTGATCCAATACCTCTGGGAGGGACAAGAGAGAGAAAGAGAGAGTATAATAAGGAGAGAGGGAGGAGAGAAAGAGAGAGTGAAGGAGTAAGGAGAGAGAGGGAACAGGGGGAGAGAGAGGGAACAGGGGGAGAGAGAGGGAGCAGGGGGAGAGAGAGGGGGAGCAGGGGGAGAGAGCAGAGGGAGAAGGGGGAGAGAGAGAGTGAAGGAGTAAGGCGAGAGAGGGAACAGGGGGAGAGAGAGGGAGCAGGGGGAGAGAGAGGGAGCAGGGGGAGAGAGAGGGGGAGCAGGGGGAGAGAGCAGAGGGAGAAGGGGGAGAGAGAGAGTGAAGGAGTAAGGCGAGAGAGGGAGCAGGGGGAGAGAGCAGAGGGAGAAGGGGGAGAGAGAGAGAGTGAAGGAGTAAGGAGAGAGTGGGAACAGGGGGAGAGAGAGAGGGAGCGGGGGAGAGAGAGAGAGGGAACAGCGGGAGAGAGAGAGGGAGCAGGGGGAGAGAGAGAGGGAGCAGGGGGAGAGAGCAGAGGGAGAAGGGGGACAAGGGGGAGACAGAGAGAGAGAGACGAGAGCTAAAAAGTGAATACAGTTGAAGTCGGAAGTTTACATACACCTCAGCCAAATACATTAAAACTCAGTTTTTCACAATTCCTGACATTTAATCCTAGTAAAAGATTCCCTGTCTTAGGTCAGTTCAAATCACCACTTTATTTTAAGAATGTGAAATAAATAATAGAGAGCATAATTTATTTCAACTTTTATTTATTTCATCACATTCCCAATGGGTCAGAAGTTTGCATACACTGAATTTGTACATGGTAGCATTGCCATTAAATTGTTTAACTTGGGCCAAATGTTCCGGGTAGCTTTCCACAAGCTTCCCACAATAAGTTGGGTGAATTTTAGCCCATTCCTCCTGACAGAGCTGGTGTAACTGAGTCAGGTTTGTAGGCCTCCTTGCTCACACATGCGTTTTCAGATCTACCCACAAATGTTCTATAGAAATAAGGTCAGGGCTTTGTGATGGCCACTCAAATACCTTGATTTGTTGCCCTTAAACAATTTTGACACATGTTTGGAAGTTTGCTTCGGGTCATTGTCCATTTGGAAGACCCATTGGCGACCAAGCTTTAACTTCCATGTCTTGAGATGTTGCTGCAATACATCCAAATAATTTTCCTCCTTCATGATGCCATCTATTTTGTGAAGTGCACCAGTCCCTCCTGCAGCAAAGCACCCACACAACATGATGCTGCCACTCCCGTGCTTCACGGTTGGGATGGTGTTCTTCGGCTTGCCAGCCTCCCCCTTTTTCCTCCGAACATAACGATGGTCATTATGGCCAAAAGGTTCTATTTTTGTTTTATCAGACCAGAGGACATTTCTCCAAAAAGTATGATATTTTCCCCATGTGCAGTTGCAAACCATAGTCTGGCTTTTTTATGGTGGTTTTGGAGCAGTGGCTTCTTCCTTGCTGAGCGGCCTTTCAGGTTATGTCGATATAGGACTCGTTTTACTGTGGATATAGATACTTTTGTACCTGTTTCCTTCATCATCTTCACCTGGCTGTTGTTCTGAGATTGAGTACGTTCATCTCCAGGAGACAGAATTCGTCTCCTTCCTGAGCGGTATGATGTGGTCCCATGGTGTTTATACCTGCGAACTATTGTTTGTACAGATGAACGTGGTGCCTTCCTGCATTTGTAAATTGCTCCCAAGGATGAACCAGATTTGTGGAGTTCTACAGTTTTTTTTCTGAGATCTTGGCTGATTATTTGTTTTCTTTCGCATGATGTCAAGCAAAGAGGCACTGAGTTTGAAGGTAGGCCTTGAAATACATCCACAGGTACACCTCCAATTGACTTAAATGATGTCAATTAGCCTATCAGAAGCTTCTAAAGCCATGACATCATTTTCTGGAATTTTCCAAGCTGTTTAAAGGCACAGTCAACTTAGTGTATGTAAACCTCTGACCCACTGGAATTGTGATACAGTGAATTGATAGTGAAATAATCTGTCTGTAAACAATTGTTGGAAAAATTACTTGTGTCCTAACCGACTTGCCAAAACTATAGTTTGTTAACAAGAAATTCGTGGAGTGGTTGAAAAACTAGTTTTGTATGTAAACTTCCGACTTCAACTGTACGTGTAGAGTGATAGGTTTTTGGAATCTAATGGACTTAGTAAATACCCTCAGTGCATGTGATGTGTAGCAATTTGAGGTCATTTTCCATTTAATTCCAACCTCCTCATACCCTCACTGACTCACCCTCCAAATCCCAGCCAAGGAGCACTTTGGCCCCTGCTTTGAAAAGAGGGGGAAATGTGTTGGTGTTAGGAGAGGCTAAAAACATCAGAGACACCTAACACCCAGGGCTTTCTGGAGCATCACACTAATGAAAAGACAGTGGATAGACAATGGCAGAGCTCTGCACACACACACACACACACACACACACACACACACACACAGTGGAGGCGCTCTGCACAGAAGATAACCCCTGCTTATGGTTAAATGAAACTGCCTTCCGTACGAGGACAGTCACTACACTGAGAAAACAGGCCAGGGAGATCTGTCTCTCTCTATTTTCCTTCTTCCCTTCTCTCCAAATAGTTTTCACAGATGAATGAATAGCATTCTTGACCCCATGTGACCTCTCCGTTCTCTTGTCACTTTGCCACACCACCCAGAGTGTAGCTGTACTGAGACTTTTCTGAACCCTTTCGGCTTTGATGTTCTCACTGAAAAGTGTTCAAAGATGACATTCTCCACTCCAGTCCTCTCAGGGTGTGCTAAGATGTACTAACCCTTCTTGACCCACTCCTTTGATGTGTCGTCCCGTCCCCCGTTCCCCCCAACAGGTCCTCCAGGAGGAGACGTCCATCCCGGGCAGCGACCTCAACCTGCTGTACCTGTCCTCGCGGGCGGCCGGCTACAAGCCTGTCCTCAAGGTCACCATGACACAGGCCAGTGTGCCCTTCAACCTCATGAAGGTAGGGATTTCCTCTTTAGGTGTACCTAAATTGTGACTGGCATTGCTATCTCCGTAGGTCTTGTAGGTGTTACATTTCAGCCCAAAATACAGTGAACATTTGAGTAAATGTGCTATAACACAAAACCAGGGCTACAGTTTATTTGGATGTCAAATGCCTTTTGAGTGCAACATGTACAGTCAGTCTTGCCCTAGCTGGCCATTATAATGCCCGTCTGAAAATGAGTTTATTCCATAATCTATTCCAGGTGCACCTGATGGTGGCGGTGGTGGGGCGTCTGTTCCAGAAGTGGTTCCCTGCCCAGCCCAACCTCTCCTACACCTTCATCTGGGACAAGACAGACGCTTACAACCAGAAGGTCTACGGCTTGTCAGAGGCAGTCGGTGAGTACTGTGGAGCAGGCCAAAGTACGCCACGAGTTAAAGGGAAAACATGTTCATATTCATCATCTCCAGCACCAACCCAACATCAACGTGCATTTCTATGTTTTGTGGGGGAAAAGATAGAGGGAGATAAATGTTTCAAATGACGTCATCGGTGTGCATCATGTGATGTTAACCAATTGCCTACTAATTGCTTACTAATAGTCTACTAATTGGTTTATGATGTCATTGGAAACACTTATCTTCCTCTATTTTGTTACTTCAAGAAATAGAAACACTCCCTTTTCACATATGTTGATGTTGGGGTGGTGCAGACATTTTGAAATGTCCCTTTCAGGTTGATTTATCCCCAAAGGGCAGTTACTCTTGGGCACGAAAGGTGACAGGCAGACACACATACTATTTCTTCAGTGACGCTAACGTACGGCGTACTCCTTTGTCCGCCTTTCCTAAGCCCGTGTAGAGCACATACATGACATGTGCCTTTTTCTTAGACAGCTCTTTGTAAATGCCAAGGAAGCCCCTAACAGACTGCTGACAAAGAACTGACTTCAGTCCGATGTGTGGGCTGAACGGTTGAGGAAGTGTTTTGGTCTAATACAGAACGTTGAGGCCTTCAGATCAGCCTGTGTGATGTCTGTCTCCACGATGATATGCTAATGAGTTCCACGCAAAATACAACTGCTGCTTTTGGTCCTTCTTCACTTTTTTTGTCTTTTTTTCTCTGTTCTTTTTTTTCTTTCTTCTGGTGTTTTCTTTCCACACGTGTATGATAACTCTACAACACAACTACCACCGCAGAGAGGAAAGACATTGTTCTTTATTTCACACACACACTGTAACGGCTTTCGTTGTGGGAAGGAGGAGCGGACCAAAATGCAGCGTGGTTGTTGTCGCTCTGGATAAGAGCGTCTGCTAAATGACTTAAATGTAAATGTAAAATTTTAATAAAGAAACTATACACGATAAACTAACAAAATAACAAACGTGCCAAAACCGAAAACAGCCCTATCTGGTGCAAAACACAGAGACAGGAACAATCACCCACAAACACACAGTGAAACCCAGGCTACCTAAATATGGTTCCCAATCAGAGACAATGACTAACACCTGCCTCTGATTGAGAACCATATCAGGCCAAACACAGAAATAGACAAACAAGACATCCAACATAGAATGCCCACTCAGATCACACCCTGACCAACCAAAACATAGAAACATACAAAGTAAACTATGGTCAGGGTGTGACACACACACACACACACACACACACACACACACACACACACACACACACACACACACTCAGCTTTCTGAAGGTCATGGCAAAAGATGGCTTCCTTCTAACTAAAATACAGCCGGGCGGTGCAGCTGCTTCTGGAGACCGTTGATGGTTGTGCTCACACTGACATCCCCAACCACACTTGTCACCCTACGCTCAAGCTGTTTCACACAGTCCCTGACAGGCAGACAGACATGCCGCGGCATGTTATTTTCAGTCCTGTGGGATTGGGGAGGGAGGGAAAGGAAGTTGGCCAGTGTAAAACTACCCTTGTTTCTCTCATGTGTAAATAAATACAAAATGACCACCTTTACATAAACAAACTGTTAGACACTGTCGACGCTGCAGCGTTATTATTGTTGAGTCTAATGTATTCTTGCTTTGCCAGGAAGGAAGAGATAGGAGAAGGAATAGGAGGGTGTTATTAGAAATGGCCCAGGCCCAAGTCATATTGATTGATTGGGTTTTCACCTTCTAACCTCCCCTTCGTCAGCATTTGTTTTTTTCCAATTGCATTATGTTTGTCTGGTAATTTGGCCTGCGCCATTATTGCCCCCTCAGAGGGGGGTTTGTCGTAATGTGATCGGCTGAAGACAGATAGGAGTTTAAAAAGAGCTGTAAGGAGATGATTATCAAGTTTGGGAAAGTTCTGTTATTACAAACTGAGTGGAGGTGTTGAGATATGACGGCAGAGATGAATTGTAATTGTGTAAGACGACTAATTAGAATCCCTAATAATACCAATAACATTGTCTAGGCTTGTACTTGTCGTTAGTCAGTTGGAGTCTTGTCATGAACAGTATCTGTGCTAACCCGATCCCCTCCTTCCCGTTCCTGTTGTAGTGTCCGTGGGTTTTGAGTACGAGTCGTGTCTGGACCTGATCCTGTGGGAGAAGAGGACAGCCACACTGCAGGGCTATGAGCTGGACGCGTCCAACATGGGAGGCTGGACGCTGGACAAACACCATATACTGGATATCCAGAACGGTAGGAACATGACTGCACACACACACACACGCACACACACACACACACACACACACACACACACACACACACACACACACACACACACACACACACACACACACACACACACACACACACACACACACACACACACACACACACACACACACACACACACCAACAGCAGACATGCGTGGGGACGCTCACACGCACATACAGGACCTCCCCACACACATACAGGACCTCCCCCACACACTCTCTCTCTCTCCCTCACTCTCTCACACACAAACAAACTCACATTTACACACATGCACACAAACACACTCATCACCAAGGACTGTACATATGAATGGACAAAGCCATCAATCATGTGACAACATTCTTTCCTATGTGAAGACTCAACAGTGCATTGAAGCCAAGTGAAGTCTGTTAAGATGGAGTCTCATGGAGACATAACATACGCAGTTGGAACTATTCCAGGAAGTGACGTTGCAGGCTAGCTCAGTGCTGCCCCCTCTCATTGAATAACTCAAGTTGAAGGCTGACTGGCGGTACTGCAGGCTGCCATTACCAACTAAATTATCATTAGAACTTCTGTGTGCGGTTTTAAAATAATCAGTACAAGGAAATACATCTGATGTATTGGAAGCAATTATTGGTACCATGATTGTTTTTGAAAAAACGTTTTATTTACAGGACTATTGACCATGAAGATTGACATTTTTTTCCATTCACTATAATGGAGGATCCTGTTTTATGCCAATAATGCCTGCAGTACCACTGTCGGCCTTGAACTTCCGTGGCTTCAGTGAGAGGGAGCAGTTTTTCTCCCCTACTCGTCACACGTGTACAGATTCCCCCATCACCTCTACCTCCAGCTTAATGCCTATCCTACAGCCGTAACTCTAATTCATGCCTTGTTCACCTTTAGAAGCTACCTAAGTGGTCCTTCTCAACAGATTTACACAGGGCTTATCGTTATTCGCTGACATAAGCTTGTTAAACAGGAAGCTCAACAGCGCATCAATTACAGGTGCTATCTATCGTACAGACACAGTGAGGAGCTTTAAAAACACTAAGCCACATCACAGTAGACAGGAATGAATCGGGGAGGGTGTGTGTGCGTGTGTGTGTGTGTGCGTGTGTGTGTGCGTGTGTGTGTGTGTGTGTAAGCCACGACGGGCTGACTGACGACGTATCTCATCTAGCGCCCATGTTAATGTAAACACTGCTAACCAAACGAAGAGCATCATCGACTTATCTGTCAGAGGGACCTTGATGGAGAGGAAGAGAGAGAGATTCTTTACGGGCCACCATGTCATCAACAAGACATCAGATAAGCTGTGATGTATGCCAGCCATGCCAGCCTCTACCCTGACCAGTGACACTTCAACAGGAGAAACAGAGGGGGAGAGATGGCAGAGAGAGAGAGGGGGATGGGGAGAAGAGATGGGGTGAGATAGAGAGGGGAGGAAGGAAAGAGATGGAGGGGAAGATGTAGAGCGAGAGGAGGGAGGAGAGATAGGGTGAGATAGAGAGGGGAGGAAGGAAAGAGATGGAGGGGAAGATGTAGAGAGAGAGGAGGGATGGGGAGAAGAGATGCGTTGAGATAGAGAGGATGGGAGATGGAGGGAGATAGAGCGAGGAGGAGGGAGAGATGGGGTGAGAGAGGGAGGGAGGGGAAAGGAAAGAGATGGAGGGGAAGATGTAGAGCGAGAGGAGGGAGGAGAGATGGGGTGAGATGGGGTGAGAGAGGGGAGGAAGGAAAGAGATGGAGGGGAAGATGTAGAGCGAGAGGAGGGAGGAGAGATGGGGTGAGATAGAGAGGGGAGGAAGGAAAGAGATGGAGGGGAAGATGTAGAGCGAGAGGAGGGAGGAGAGATGGGGTGAGATAGAGAGGGGAGGAAGGAAAGAGATGGAGGGGAAGATGTAGAGAGAGAGAAGTATGGGGAGAAGAGATGGGGTGAGATAGAGAGGGGAGGAAGGAAAGAGATGGGGGAGATGTAGAGAGAGAGAAGTATGGGGAGAAGAGATGGGGTGAGATAGAGAGGGGAGTAAGGAAAGAGATGGAGAGGAAGATGTAGAGCGAGAGGAGGGAGGAGAGATGGGGTGAGATAGAGAGGGGAGAAAGGAAAGAGATGGAGGGGAAGATGTAGAGCGAGAGGAGGGAGGAGAGATGGGGTGAGATAGAGAGGGGAGGAAGGAAAGAGATGGAGGGGAAGATGTAGAGCGAGAGGAGGGAGGAGAGATGGGGGAGATAGAGAGGGAGGAAGGAAAGAGATGGAGGGGAAGATGGGGATGGAGATAGAGAGGGAGAGGGGGATGGGGGAAGAGATGGAGATAGAGGGAAGATGATGTAGAGAGAGAAGTATGGGGAGAGATGGGGTGAGATAGAGAGGGAGTAAGGAAAGAGATGGAAGATGTAGAGAGAGGAGGGAGGAGATGGGGTGAGATAGAGAGGGGAGAAAGGAAAGAGATGGAGGGGAGATGTAGAGCGAGAGGAGGGAGGAGATGGGGTGAGATAGAGATGGAGGGGGAAAGAGATGGAGGGGAAGATGTAGAGAGAGAGGAGGGATGAGAAGAGATGGGGTGAGATGAGAGAGAGAGAGGGATGGGGAGAAGAGATGGGGTGAGATAGAGAGGGGAGGAAGGAAAGAGATGGAGGGGAAGATGTAGAGAGAGAAGAGGGATGAGAGAGTGTTAAGTATCCCTAACACATACTGTAGGTCTAAAGCCCTTAAAGAAGGTCAAATCCGGTTAAGACAGAATGTGTAGCAAAACCCTCACACACCATCCCCTTATCCTCAACCCTCCTGTTTGACGTCCGTCCACTTTTCAAACTGACACGTGTTAATTGAATCAGCCCCGTCGTCGAGGCGACCAAACAACCATGACAGGAGTGGGAGAGATAAGATCAGCGCAGACCGGGACAGGGACGGGCGTCCGCTAGATTTGCCTGTCATAAATACCCTCCCAGACAGACTCTTAACAGAGCGGGAGTCTATAACAGGCACACACATTGGATGTCAATAGGGACAGAGGGACAGAGGAGATCATGCTGGTTCCTAGTGAAGGCCCAATCTACCAGAGTAATGAGACTGGAGATGAGATGAGGCTATCCAGTCTCCTTGGGACGTCCATGCCCTAAACCCTAACCCTAACCTTAACCCCTACTCTAACCCGAACCATAACCCTTACCTATCCTTAACCCGTATATATATCCCTAACCCTTACTTTAAACATTCTCAATTTCAATGGGGTAGCGACGTCCTAAAGATCCAACTGGGATTTCGTGAAAAGCAGGGAATTTATTGAAAGTTTCAGGAATTTTGCAACCGTATGTACAGAATATATGACTTTAGCTTCATTAAAATGTTATAATCTACACTCTTTTTCATGTGTGACCCATGACCCTAAACTGATGATTAAACGGAACTTTCCTTTATAACAGCTCACGTTTATAGTTTATACCAACAGAGTTAGGAAACTTACCGTTTCCATAACCTCTGCTACTCTCTGTAGACTTACTATATGGAAAAGATTATCCCATCCCTGCTTTAAACAGTAGAGTAGGTTGGAAATAGTTGTAGCTATTGTAGTAGGAGCCAAAAGGCCTGCAGAATGAATGCATGGGTTATGGGAAGTCCTGGACTTATGAAACATTAGACAACGACCAACCGTCAGAAATCACATGACATGTTTGACATTACTGTCCTGTAGCAGACGCTCTTATTCAGTCACTCACATTCTGCACTCAGCAAACTGAAGCTGAATGATAAAATACTGTCCAGAAAATACTGCCAATGTGTCATAAGCAAGTCACTTCAGTAACGAGCTGCAGCGATCATAGCCATAGACATTATTCTGCATATTCACAATGCTGAGGGGGAAGCAGAGGAGTAGTCTGAGAATGAAGTGTCTGATATTGAATATAGGCTATGTAGTAGTGTGAAGGAAGGACATTGATGTGCTGAATCCTAATGGCTGTTAAACGCTTCCCCTCCATTCATTCTCTGGTTCACACACATGAACTCACAATGCTTGTAGGCTGCTACAAAACACACACCCAGCTAATGAATGTACAGTCACGTGTCCGGTTGTTTGGTTGTCGGGGGCGATCGTCGTCAGGCAGGCTCGGGTTGCCGGGGCGGTGGTGTAGGGGTTACAGGGGAGGGAGGGGGGGGGGGGTTACGGGGTCTTGCTCTTTCAGTCATCTGACTCTTTAGTGACACTAAGCCTTCTTTCAACTCTCCGGCTTAGTCTCAGCTGTCTGAAGGAATTCCGCTGGTCTTTCATCTCACACACACACACACACATACAGACACACACACACATATACACACACAAACACACACGCACATACACCACGATCACACACATATACACACACACACAAACCCACATACACACAAACACGCACATGCACACACACATGCATATACACACACATTTGAACACCCTATACATACAGTTGGCAGTTTGACCCAGACCCAACACCCCCACTCTCCCACCCTCCTCTGGGTCCCAGTTAGTCACCCCTCTCCTTATCCCACTTTCCCTCCTTTTCCAAGACCCCCAAACACGCACATACACACACCTACGACCCCAACCACCCCATTACAACCCCATATCTCCATCTCCCTCCCTGGCCCTTTGATTGGTCCCATTACTCCATCAGTTAGCACAGAAATCAGACCCCATTACTCCATCAGTTAGCACAGAAATCAGACCCCATTACTCCATCAGTTAGCACAGAAATCAGACCCCATTACTCCATCAGTTAGCACAGAAATCAGACCCCATTACTCCATCAGTTAGCACAGAAATCAGACCCCATTACTCCATCAGTTAGCACAGAAATCAGACCCCATTACTCCATCAGTTAGCACAGAAATCAGACCCCATTACTCCATCAGTTAGCACAGAAATCAAACCCCATTACTCCATCAGTTAGCACAGAAATCAGACCCCATTACTCCATCAGATAGCACAGAAATCAGACCCCATTACTGGGGCATCTCAGACAGCCTCCTACTCACAGGACACTTGACCTCCATTACTGCTTTGTAGCCCCAAAATGGCCACCACAACACAGTTCCTGTGCATCAGTCCTTCAGTCCACCTACTAGGACATGACACTGTACTGCTCTGTTGCCCCAAAATGGCCACCACAACACAGTTCCTGTGCATCAGTCCTTCAGTCCACCTACTAGGACATGACACTGTACTGCTCTGTTGCCCCAAAATGGCCACCACAACACAGTTCCTGTGCATCAGTCCTTCAGTCCACCTACTAGGACATGACACTGTACTGCTCTGTTGCCCCAAAATGGCCACCACAACACAGTTCCTGTGCATCAGTCCTTCAGTCCACCTACTAGGACATGACACTGTACTGCTCTGTTGCCCCAAAATGGCCACCACAACACAGTTCCTGTGCATCAGTCCTTCAGTCCACCTACTAGGTCAGGACACTGTACTCCCTCTGTTTCCCCAAAATGACCGCCACAACATAGTTCCTGTCCTTCAGTCCTTTAGTCCACCTACTAGGACCCAGATAGGACACTGGACTTGCATTTCTGCTCTACAGAGCCAAAAAGGCTGCCACAACACAGTTGTTTTCGTGATATGTAACTTTTAAGTTGCATGTATTTGGAACAATCTATATTGGTCAGTCCAAAATTACTTTAATTCTGTCATGGAAATAAATTTATTTCCTGTTACCAAGTAATTTACAGCTCATCTGCCTTTAGTTTTCCATGTGGACCAATTTATCTGTGAATTCGGAAAGGTTATCCAAGGATTGTTCCATAAGGTTGTGTTTTTAGGGAGTGATATTGGTTCTTGTAGAATACATTTTGTTTTCCCCCATGTGGTTATAGTGTTTTTAACTATACTGTTGTTTATGTGGTTGTAATGACAGCCTTGTCGTTGTTAGTCTCTGTCTTCTTCCCCTGGCCACAGGAAGTGTGTCACATATCACAGTACAATGGCAGCGGACACACTACCCTTCTCCTTCCCTCCATCCCTCCTTCCCAATGTCCTCTATCTGTCACCACATCCATCAAATTACCAGTCATCCCTCTCTCTAAATCCCCAGGGCTTTCACTAGTCGAGAACTTGAGCCCTCACAGCAGCGATGTGTGTGTGTGAGGGTCTCGTGCGTGTCACTGCACTACACACCCAGATCAAACACACTGACTAACAGATCCCTCTCACTGTGAGATTGATGTCCAGATATTTATTTCCTTGAAAGATGCATTTATACGCATCGATTTATTTCGAATGCGAGCAGCTTCTAGTATTTCTCCTTCTGCAGTGATATCTGAATCAGAGCCTGTTGTGCTTTCTGGTTTATATCACACATGTATGTACACACACACATAACACACACATTACACACACACATTCATTATGTCACCCCCCGCTAGATAGACATGTAAGAAGTGTTGGCCAGCAGCAGTTAAGTGATAGATGACCACATCACAGCTTTCTCCTCGTAGACTATCATCACCACACGTCTTTTATCAGACATCTCCTCTTACGTAAGGCCGCTAGGAATCCAGGAATCTGTCAGTCGCTCGACAGTTTAGAGAGAGGGAAAAGAGAGGGAGGAGAGGGAGAAGAGAGAGATGAGAGGGAAAAGAGGGAGATGAGAGGGAAAAGAGAGAGAGGAGATGGAGATGAGAGGGAAAAGAGAGAGAAAAGAGAGGGAGGAGAGGGAGAAGAGAGAGATGAGAGGGAAAAGAGAGAGAGGAGAGGGAAAAGAGAGAGAGGAGATGGAGATGAGAGGG